>NC_091937.1:19975823-20253323 GCF_041260155.1 Ptychodera flava | reverse complement strand
CACTTCCAGCTGCAGACTGAAGTTCGTCAACAGTATTTATTGCATTGGACATAAAGATTTATATACGTCAATGATTATTGATCCACATGTTCATTAAAAGTTTATGAGTTTACATTAACATTATACTGGTGAAAGTTGAATTAAGTGTTTGATACATCATGTAAATAGTGTGAGTCATCTGTGCCTGGTATACAGAGATTCGGTGCCGGTGAACATTCATCAATTTTTAAACTACCGTAGTCCCTTTTCGAAACATTCTTTCATACAAGGTCATGTTTTCACCCACAACCTTTTTTCGCGGTGACACGTTCATTGAGTGTTCCAAAACGTATCACTTTTCATTTGAAATCAGAATCACTTTGATGGAATTCTTTTCTGATTTTTTTTATTGCAAGATTTATCTCTCGTCAACTTGTGATTGGATTTTCAGCGATGTTGAACTTTTCACTTATTTCAGTCTTGAATTCAACGTCTTGATGGGGAATTTACGGGTCACTTTTGAAGTAAATAGCTAATCAAGACAGATATTCGGATTCTGAAGTTTTTCGGATTCTCTTCAGGTCTACCATTTGTGGGGCTTATTTCAAAGCTCTTGGAGTAAAAACAAATCACCGTCTTAGTTTGTCGAACAATCGAAAACTATATTTTCCCCCATATAGTTAACACAGGGATGGCGGCCATTTTGAATTTCAAATATTGGTAAATATGAGGTAATTTGTTTCATCAGTACCACCATACTTTGCACGCTGACCCCTGGTTTTTATTTTTGATTTTACAGAAGTTTCAGTATGGAAAGTTTGGGAGAAAGTTAACGCTTACACTTTCTAGGCACGTGATATCATTACGTGTATACATGTTCAATATGTATTAATTTTTACCTCCTTTGTATTTTTATGGATGTTATAAATGCCCTGATTAATCTTTATTCGAATTGAGAGATGAGATTATGATTTTGGGATATTTGAGATTATACCTGTTTGGACTAGAGGCATCTCGTAAATTCTGATGGGCACTTTGCGAAGTAACTGGTCGTTACATCACTTCAACAGGCCATAGCAGACCAAGAGCCTCTAATCTGTTTCCCTCCGAAAGTGCAGAATCGGGGCGATTGGAACTTATTTGGGATAATTGGATTAGTGACGTAATGTCCATTTAATCTACAAACGTTATCTCATCTCCTTTTCTTTTTATATTACACACTTGTTTTTATGAGTAATTTGCGATATTGCAACATTCAGCTGTATGGCACCTAACATTTTTTAGAAATGTGCAAAATATGAAAATCCAATTATCCCAAATTTGTTCCAATCGTGTTTGATTGAGAAAGTTAGGACTTCAGAAAAAAATTATATACATGATCGTCTTTTGTCTTCCGTAAGGGAACTTTTCAGTATCTAATTTGTACATGATCCTGGTGTATATTCTTGTTTGTAATATATTTCAAAGGCGTTGCTAATTTGCACCAGGTTTGTTATTGTCACATGCTCTCCAAACTGACGTCACAAATGTGCATGCTATTAGAGCACTTTTTGTGAATCAATTGAAAAAGGTATAAACGACTGTACGGTCCCAAGCTAGTCCTTAATACTCTGGGTATAGAAACCGTTGTAATAAAGACTTTGTATAAGATTTTGATGATGGAATTGCTGTGCAGTCTTTAAGACTGATAGTGCAATATTTTCCACCTTTGCACCAAAATGGGGTTCTTATTTTCTCTCCTTGCGTGAATTGGAATAACTCGCCCCAAAAGCCGTTTCATGAAAAACAGTAGCCAACACCAAAGGTATCAGCTATCCCTGTTCTTTCAGTTATAGCCTATAGAACTGAATAGCGAGTTTTCGAAACAAAAGTAGAAATTTGGGATTTGCTTGTCTCTTCATGGGTAGATAAATATATGTGTTATATATACATTTTGTGTATTATATATATATATATATATATATATATATATATATATATATATATATATATATATATATATATATATATATATATATATATATATATATATATATATATATATATATATATATACAAAAGCACAAAATGTAAACAATGTGCCCTCCCGGTTATCACCATAATGGCTTTATGGCAACCTCAGAACTTGGGCACACAGAGTACGATTTACGGTATATGTATATGTTTATATATATATATATATATATATATATATATATATATATATATATATATATATATATATATATATATATATATATATATATATATATATATATATATATATATATATATTTGTAGAGAAAAACTACAATTGACAGTTTCAGTAAAATTTGCTTTGGAATATAGGATCACCTTAACTATGCATCCAAAATTGATACTAAATGCCAATAATACGGCAAAATTTGTAGATTACTATGATAGAGCAATCCATACCATGGATAAGATTGCTGATCATCCAGTGTGGGCTGTACAAAGTTATCAGGTAATGTTAGTGCATGGATTGATATGTTACTGGTTTTTCCTAGATACACACGGTGAAATCAAGTCAGAGCGTAAACATGCTTTCTGTAACACGGAGAGAAGCAGCACTTCCGTTAAAGCTGCATGATTTTACAGCGCTGATGCATAGATAGCTTTAAGGTGAAATGCTCCTCAGGAACCAGATATTCGGCTCAGATTTGCCATACCTTTTCGGTCTACCATTTGTGAGGGCTTACTTTGAAGCTGATGGAGAAAATCAACTTTTCTCTGGTATACTTTCGTGAAAATCTAAAATGTGTTTTCCCCATAGAGTTAACACAGGGATGGCGGCCATTTTGAATTTCATGCATCGGTAGATATATTGTGTAACTTGTTGCTCTAGTTACTAGAATTCGTTCGTTGACCCTTGATTTTTATTCTTGATTTCGAAAGTGACTGGTTTAAAGTTACCATATGGAAAGTGTGTAAAAGTTTAAGTCTGTCTCTTTTAAGGCGAGTACTGCTTTAAATGTCTGACTGTCGTGTCACAGGTTTAGCTCTCGCGTATTCAATATTTACAGGCGCCAGAAAAGAATCATAATACAAAAATAAACCACTAATGATTGCGTTTACATCATTTCTGTGTTGGTAGCAGGTGTTCATGTAAAAACTCAGCATTGCTATTCTAAGGGGATTATGTCATCGTGGCGTAAATACTCCATTCCGTCTATTAGTCACTTTGGGTTTGCGTAAATGTACAAATTATGGACAACAAACACTTCACTTTCTCTGAAGTATTTGATCAAATGAAATCAGAGAAAAAATATGAGAAGTACATAAAACTATTCGGTACAACATGAGGATTTTATCCACCAACCTGGCTTGTTCGATTGATTGAAGCATTTAAAATGCGATATTCTGCTGCAAGAAGAATTTAAAAAATCCGCTTAAAAAGGCTTAATATATTCAATACTGTAGATAAAGTCTCAAAGCTGTCTTGTGGATTCGTAAATGGGAAAATATCAGGGTGTTAAAAGGTCGTGTGGGGTCGTAAATCTTGCCAATCAACTCTGTGTACGTACGGACTCTAGAATCGTTTTGTTCCGATGCTACCACACCGACATTACTCAACGAAACTAATGCGTTGTGAACAATTGAGTTCAAGACTGACTTACCCTTTCAATAAGAATCTGTCGCGCGCGTCTGTATGTAACTTCATAGATGTGAAGGGACTGCCATAGTGCGATACATTTCTACCCTATGAGGTTAGTGTTCATTTCAGTATTGGTACTCCGCATTGCATATCATAATAAAATTATCTTTCTTAGCTTGGGCCTCAGATGATTCTGTCATGCTGAAACACATTTCATTTATCTTTGTTTCAGTTTATATATATATATATATATATATATATATATATATATATATATATATATATATATATATATATATATATATATATATATATATAAGTTTAGATATGTCCTTGTGGGAAAAAGCTATATATATATGTATGTATATATATGTATATATATATATTATATATATATATATATATATATATATATATATATATATTTATATAGTTTAGATATGTCCTTGTGGGAAAAAGCTTTTACAATTCTTTTCGACCTACCACCTGTTGAGGCTCATTTTAAAGCTCTTGTTGTAAGAAGATCACCGTCTTAGTCTTTCGAAAATTGAATATATATTTTTCTCTATAGAATAAACACAGGGATGGCGGCCATTTTGAATTTCACATATCGATAAATCTTGGGTAATTTGTTTTTCTAGTACAACAATATGCACCATGACCCCCAATTTTTAGCACACATGATCACTTACATGAGGTAATGTCGCAGCGATGTCTCTCTGTCTGTGTGTGTCTGTCTGTCTCTGTGTCTGTCTGACTGTGTGTCTGTCTGTTTGCCCGTCTTCCTGTAGGCCCCATGTCTCAAGAACGCTGATCGGATCATAATCAAATCTGATACATAATTCTGTTTGAATATGGTAAGTTTTTGGTGGGTGTGGCTTGCATATTTCATGCTCATTTGCATAATTAATGATTTTTAGAAAAAACATATACATACATTGAGAATGGCTTCACAGAATTTCATGAGATTGCCATAAATGTTGATCACACAAGGATTTACCGCAATGGAAGACACAAAGGGGTGACATGAAAGTAAATTGCCAATTTGCATATTTGAAGAACTTTCCTAATTAAGGATATATGGTTAAATATCCCTATGAAAATTGACGAACCTCGATGTGTATATTGAAGATACTACGATTTAACATTATTGTAAGTCATTAAACATTTTACTTCAGCCAATTCCTATTTTGCGTTTTTAATGAACTTTTCTAATTAGGGATATATACCTTGATTGACTTGACCAGAGTTGATGAACCTTGCTATGTAACTTGAAAATACTATAATACAATATCATTAATAGACATTAAGCATTTATTACTTCAGCCAATTTCTAATTTGCATATTAAGGTGGAGCTGCATGTTGCCAACACAGTTTTTTTCAAAGCAATATTTCTCATCAAAGATGACAAGAAAACCCCCTCATACTATATATTTTCAAAAAGCAGAGACTCTAAAGTTTAGTGTGGAAGCAGTAGTTTACTCAAAGGATGAAGTAATGTACATTTAGGGTAAAAAACCTTAATTTTGGTACTAATGATAAAAATGAATTTTAGTCAAAAAACTTGACGCTATTTTTTGAAATGTAATATTTCATTTGAAAGAAGAGTATATGTAGTAAAAAACTACTATTTTATTGGCATTATCTATCATCATTCTAAAATGGCAAGGGTTTAAAGACTGACACTCAAAAAAAAATTGATTAAAATCATGATACGCAAAATTGAAATCCCTGTCATTCAACATGTAAGAACTTTATTGTCAAACAAAATAGTCAACATAATATGAAAATTGCAAAATATTTGACCCAGCCAGAGTGAAGTTAAATTCTTTGGAAATTTCGAAATTGGGAGGAAAAAGAAGTCAGGAAATCTGGTGATTTGCATACATTTGCATAAATTATCACTTCTTTGTCACGTAACTTTCGACTGCTTGACAAGCTACAAGGTGAACCCTACCAACATTTTAATCTTGGGTTAACAAATTAATTAAAATTGAATAAATATTTGCAAAAAAAGTGATTTTTGAGCAAAATATGCTGTGTTGGGTGCAGCGCCTCCTTAAATTAAATTCCCAATTCGGTTAAATATCTTGATTGACCCAACCAAAGTTGACGAAACTTGGTATGGACATTGAAGATACTATTATTTAACATTATTGAAAGTCATTAAATGTTTTTACTTCAGCTAATTACTAATTTACAGATTGTATTAGAGATATAGATCTTGATTGACCCGACCAAAGTTGACGACACTTGCTACATACATTGTGGATACTATGATGTAATGTTAATAAAAGTCGGTTTGCCATTTCACAACATCTATTCACTAATTTGCATATATAACGAACTTTTCTAATAAGGGATATATCTTGATTGACTTGATCAAAGTCGATAAAATGTACATTAAAGAAACTATGGTAAAACATTAATGAAAGTGTTGAGCATTTTACATAGATAATAAGCATTTACACAAGTTACTAACTTGCATATCTAAGTAACTTCCCAATTAGGGAAATAAGACTGGACTGACACTATAGAAGTTTATGAAACATACTATGTATATTGATGAGACAAGTTTGTTGAATTAGTGAAAGATATTTTGCATTTTCATGTCGGCTAATTTATAATTTGCATATCTAATGAGCTTGCATAGTGTATAGCTTGAAGGACGTGACCAAAGGCAATTTCACTTGCTATATAAAGTAATGATACAATGACTGCAGTCAAAGAAATTTAGTATTTTTATTTAAGCTTATTACATATTTGTATACTTAATGACCTTTAGAATTAATATGTGGTGAATATTGTTCATGATGTTGATCATAACACTTTTCAATGAAGTTGCAAACATGTGGCAAAAGTTTAAATTTACGAACAGACAACTGCAATATATACTGAAACACGTGAGCATTTTCAGTTCATGTCTGGTTATTCGTGATTTTGAAAGAGAATAGTTGAAAGATGCCGTGGGGAAAGTTTGAGCAAAACTTTAAGTCTTTCACTTTCGAGGAGCATACTACCTGAAGGTGCTACCGAAAGCTCTTTGAATGGACTTTTTCGGTCCGCCCGTCCGTCAACTGCACACATTCTCAGACATTTCTCAACTTAGTGCACTGAAGTTGGCATTATGGCATTCTATCAAGTAAAGATGCACGTCGTGCCAAATTATTTTGCGACGTGATCCAATATCGGCAGCAGAAAACGTTTTTTTAATAATTTTCTTACATGTCGACAGTTGTCATTCATAGGGTAAGTCGACATTGTCCATTTAGAAAAGACACAGAAGCAGAAAAAGGCCTTAAATATGTTTGTTTCAAGTAACTTGATATTTGAATAATTTCTCAATTCCATTTTCCCGCATTTTCAAAATACATCAGTGATGTCGCAACTTTTAAAATATTTGCGACTAATAAATTGAAAGACAACCAATTTACCATGTTTTTCGAAAGTTAAAATGATTGGAAGTGTTTTAAAATCGAGTTAATATACGCCTTTAGATTTAAAGTCCCAATGTTGGCCCACTGGTATCATATGACATAGTTTTTTCAAAGTTTATCATTGTCTGCCGATGATATGAAAGGCGCAAGGCAAATCTTATGTTCATAATATGCTCAGATAATTCGTTTTCTAGTTTGAGGGTCCTAGGTTCGAGCGCGAATACATTTTATGCATATCTTTTCTTATTCATTTTAATGCAAGCGCTCATCACTATGTGTGAGTATAATAAGTACCTACGTACACTAATTTTACGACGATTCTTCGCGACGCTCACCCGTTTACGATCTCTTGCGCTTCGGTTTTATAGTAGCAATGGCCTTGTCGCGATAAAGTGACAATGCTTGTGAAAACACCACCTTGCAATCCAACTTATCACAACAAATTTCCTTTCAGGCGACTGACGATACTACACTTCGCGTTGATCGATCATAATTGGAAAAACGTGTGGTCTACTTACAAGAATGCAAACCAGAAAATTGAGATCGCATCACTTTTTCGGCCCGGGATAGGTGGAAGTTTGGTGTTAAGTTTCCGATGCGAAGCACAATACTGGGAGTCGAGAATGTAGTCTGGTTAAACAGAGATTTGTCGCAGGGAATTGCGCCAATATTTTCCCGGCACACCGTTCAGCGTTCGATTACAAGCCAGAGTTTTGATGTGAACAGATTGGCCGTCGAGCATTAAAAGATTGTTGGAGAAGTATTAAAAATTGGATGAGTGTCATGTTACAGCACGGTCAATATCGAGGATATCACTTTTCGACGAAATGAACAGATTCAAGAGTGTCACGTAACCTGACCCTCTACTACTCAAATTGCCGAGCTGTATTCTCAAATTGTTCAGTGAATTTACAGCACTGTCGTCTTTTTAGTCGTCCCCCGATCACCAGTGCCGTTTTGCTGTACGCTCAGGCAACATTTTTTAATTGACCTAGCTCTGGGGTAGGCAACCGTACGAGCAATGTTAAGGTAATTGCACGATGCACAAGCTGACTGGTTGCTTGCGCTCCAGTCTGCCAAACAACCTGAGCCCGGCCTGCTGTTTCACGCTAAGTCGAGGTATGCATTGTCTCTCAAATCCTATTGATTGACGTTTGACAACCGGATGGGAATTTGAACATTGGCCTCTAGCCTCTCTTTTTTTTAATATTTACATATTAAATCAATTCTTTCCATCATCTAATGCTGTATACTTTTCAAGCGGAGCCATTAACGTGAATGACCAGTGGATTGAGCAAGCGGCTGATTGTAAAGTCTGAAGGCCAAAGTAAAACTGACTTGAGTTTGAAATTCACATTTTGGCAGCTTTTCTAAAACGAGCCTATGACACAAAATCTATTACACTAATTTGCAATGGAGCTACCGAGGAAAGTGAATTGTAGTGCTTGTTTTTCTGTCATTTTCAGCATATTCACCACAAACAAAACTGACATTTAGGATTTGGATGAATTTGTAATATGCAAATCCTATCATGACAGGCCTCGTCAGCTGTGACACCATGCAAGGTCTCTGCGCATGCGGCACCAAACTGTTGTCGATCTCAAGCGAGTAAGCGGCATATGCACACATTAACAGTCGTCAGTCGAAAGGCGTGTGTGTAATACTGGGTCGGTAAGCGCTCAAGATGTTTTCGGACGAAATGAAAGCAAATGTATAGTGTTGCCTCTGTCTGCAAGTACACTATTGGAGTGTAGTATTGGACTTCATCTTCGGAACTGATAAATATGAGATGTAAGTTGTATAATTTTATATCTTGTCGCAATTCCGGTGGCCCAGAAAAAAATTGGGATGATGGCTTAATCCGTAATCTTTCATTTGGCTGTGACGTGTGATCCGATACCGCATGGTAGAATTTGGCGATTGTTAACAGAGTCGATTTGTTCCAGCGAGTACGCCTCTCGCCAGCTCACCATTGTCCATCGTTTGAGCCAGTCCGGCTTCGTTAGCGTGGAATGCGCCGGTGAATAAGTTTGTTTCACTGTTTCACAGCAGAAATGGCAACCGTACATGTTAGCAGACGACGCGTCAGCCCTCGAAAAATTGTGTTCTTCCTGTGCACTGTGCTACCGTGCGTTTACTTGGTCGAGCGGCTGGTGATCGAACAGCGTACGTCCACCCAGAGATCGATCATCGAGGCAATGTCGCCGCCGATCGAAGCCGACAGCCCCGAGAGCCGAATCTACGAAATTTTAGACCAAATAACAGCAACACGTGAACAACTGAGCGCTCGCTACGATGAACTCGGTATCAATGACGACATGCTGGAGAGAGCTATATTGGGGCGAAAGTATGCACAAACACTGGAGCGCCTGAAAAATATTCTTACTGACGTAATTTTCAACGGCAGGACTTTCAGAATAGGTATACTTGGCGGCTCGATCTCGGCAGGTGCCTACTTAGCGAACATTGATCAAATGTATGCGAACATTTACGCTAGGCTTCTGCGTAATGTGTTTGGAACACCAGTGGAGGTGCACAACGGAGCGGTTGGCGCCTGCGGTAGTAACTACTTTTCTTACTGTGCGCCCGTGCACCTCGACGTTGAGAACATGGATCTCATACTTACGGAGTTTGCAGTGAACGACAACCTGGATACGGCTGTTGCACACGAGCGGTTAGTGAGAAACGTCCTGTCGTCTCCGAACCGCCCGCAGCTTCTGTATGTCCACTTTATGCTTGGCAAGATGATGAGGGAGCTTGGCCGTTGCTTCAACGCAGAAGCGTTCGTACTTACGCCGATGAGCCGGCACTACAACATTCCCTCGATCAGCTTTCGCAAGGCTGTGTGCCCGGCACTTAACTCCAGCTCGGACAAAATCTTCACCCCCGGCGACAACTACAACCACCCCGGCGAGCAAGGACATGAACTGACCGCGCTTATCCTCTTCTACTTCACCACGAACTTCATCCAGAATATTTGCGGAAGGCTGCTTCACCAGATGCGGATTTCGAATTCGTTTTCCCAAGCTGACAGCTTGCCTGAAAACAACTTGAACGACATGGAGGTTCTGCCTTCGCCTCTTTTCCAAGACACCCATGACGTCAAATTTGAGTGCAGAACCACCTTGCAGCCGAGACTTTCAGAAGATAGTTACCTGACGCCGGTTTACAATCGAGGTTGGGAGGTCTACTATCCGGACATGCCGAAAACTCGAAACGACGTTGCGACGTCCTGGTACACCGCCGCGGCGAATAAGACGATAGCATTTGACATAGACATGCAGAGATTTGGATCGACCGCCGTCTGCAACGTAACACTGCTGACGATGACCTGCCAAAGTGGCGGCAAAGCCCGCGCTTTTCTCAGTAAGCACCGCAGCAAACAGGTCATTGCGAATACTCAAGATATCTACAGGAAAATGCGCCTAATTCATGTGATTGAAAATATTCCTGCGGACGATAATACCCTCGTGGTCAAAACCACCGAGGACAACCCCTTTCACTTGGTTGGCGTTGCTACATCCTGTGACAACACAATCAGGCTTCTGCCTTAATTTAGTCCCTAAACGTTTGAAGCAGTGAGTTTCTATCCAAATATTGGACATCACAAGGTATGAAATGGACAAAACACTTATTTACACATCTCCAAAATTTCCACCGTACAATATACAGTGTAAGTTGGCACAATGTCGACCACGTTACAGTTTTTGGCGCCAACATATTATTATTAGCATATACAGAACAGGGTCTGATATAAGTATGCTGTCACCGTGACATTTGGCCATCGAGCAGGCAATTAAAAAAGTAAAAGTGTGGCACAAACTAATGTTTGTGATATGACTGCGAGAGGATCTGGATCAACGAAAACCTTACTTTCGCTTTTTCCGACACCATTGTACTCTATTACTCCTTGTAAATCTAGTGACTTTAGTGATTTTGCCAGTCAAGAGGTCGTAGATTTGTATCAGGGACCACAGTGAAATTTTCCAATTGACACGGCGTTATTTGATTCGGAGCATTTTTGGGTAGTAAGATTGATACCCTCGAAGTACAAGATGAAAATTTTGAAACCCCGATATGGTTAGTAGCAGGCGATTTTATCCCAGCAGGTGAAAGTTAAATATTATCCAGCGGGACAGATAATTTGATAACGACCCTGTCCCCTGAGTCAGTCATATTAAAGAGAAAAAGTCGTAGGAACTGCGCCTGTGCGAGTTTCTTGTTTACAAACAATGTATTTCGTGCACGGTATCCCGATGCACCTCATCATCGTAGCTGCAACATTTAAATTATACGATGTAGATTATGACAGACATGTTTTTACTTTCATTAATCGCCATCATCCCATACGACCTTTCAGCGCAGTTCAGACAACTGTATCCCTTTAAATACTGAGTGACAACAAAGGGCAGAGACAGAGAGAAAGTGGAAAACCATTTCCTTCATTTCTGAAAAAGTTGTCAATTTGAAAAGTAGCCATGTTATATTATGCTTTCATTTTAGTTTATACATGTATCTATTACCAGTACCATAGAAAGGCACACGGCTTGCTGAATCCCACGCTGTTGTTTGGAAATTTAGGCCAATGACGTCACGTCAGCAGAGCCAGGGCACTGCAGTGGATTATTTGTTATTGGGTTCAGTAACACTTGCGTAGAATTTCCGGCGTGGCCTTCAAAAGCAACACCCGCTTGCAAGAGAGAACGAAAACAACAACAAGTGAATTTGCTTTCGACCCATCGAGCGGGCAATATTTGTCATGCACTCGATAGTCACAAATGCCCAATTACTGGTTGAAAATTACAGAAGGGCAGCTTCATCCTCCGTTACAAATGATATGTAAACATCAGAGCACCTGTTTTCAATGAAATAATCATAGCATTGTGCAGCATTTCGGAAGGTTTAACACCTGATTGGTAGATTCGCACTATTTACGGCAAAGTAAGGAGTCTGAAACCAGGGCTAACCTCTGCCTGGTCACCCATTTTGCAATGGTTCAATAGGAACATGAATTTCTGCCGACCAATTTGCGAAAAGTTTCCAAGACGCTGCACATTAGTCCGAATAATGATCGGAAGTGGCAATACCATGTATGCAAATATCCAACCTTTGACATTTCGAGACGTCACATCCGTTTTGCCGTAACCTTCATTTAAGCAAATTGAAATTTTCTGGAGAGCAAGCATTCTGGGTGACACCTCTGCAGTCGTTAATTGTCAGAGAGACCAGTATAGTTTGGTCAGATATCGATGACACTGAATTGAGATCTGCAACGTTTATTTTGTGACAGATACCAGGGCAAGTGGTAAATGCAGGTGCCTTATTGTTGAAAAATTGACAGGGTTTTTATGTTGACCTGACAAACGCACACGTTCACCGGTGTCATATAATTGACAACTCAACAAAGAAGTTGCCCTCCTGCGTGATGTTTCTGTTACAGAAAAATAATTTGGTATTCGCTGTTGGTCATTCCGTCATTGTCTGTTAGCACCAATCACAAGTGCCGACGGATTCTGTAGAAAGATGAACGCGCAGATTCCTCTGAGTAGAAAACTCAAAGTGAATGCAGACTTCCTCTTGGTATTTGTTTTATATTCAGAAAGCGTTCCGACGAACGAACCAACGTCGGACTTTGGAGACGTGAACAGTTTCTCGTACACGAGTTTGTCCTGAAATAGGAATGTTTAAACATGTACATAAATGTTGTGTGTGATAATCAATAAAAAGCCGATATATTTTGGTAGTTGTCAGATGAATCTAAAAGCCTGTGTGCTATTTATTGGACAGCTTGTGTTGTTTATTCTAAATGTTTGTGTCTGTCTGCGTCTGTTTTTTTATTTGTTTGTTTGTCTTCATTGAGTCTACGTAATTTGTGTTTGGCAGTGTTACATGTATGGACAGGGTAGCATTTTGTAGTCACAAATATCAATCGACAGTCTAGTCTATAAACAGTCAAATTTCCATCGTGGGTTCATGTTGACAACCAGGTGACGACATCCCCCGTGAAAGAAAGTTATCCTTTAACCAACGTTTGGCTATCTAGGTGTCCAGCGTCGCCTGCCTGTAATTTATGACGCCATTGTGTTACACTGTAACACAATCACACTGGCGTCAAAATTCAGTGCTCAAACGGATTACGCTGATAGTCCTTGCCCGGAGTTGTTTGACACACTTCATCTTATGGGCAAAATATGTATTCCTTCAGAATAGCCCTGTGCGCATGGTCACAGCTTGTACCCAGATTACGTACGATTTCAGTTGTGAATGCGTTGTAAGCATGTGCGTGGTACTGACAAACTGACGAATATTTTATGTGTAGGCTGATATGGTTCTGTTGCTGGCTCCGGTAACGCTCTTTTTTCATCATGCGCAATTAGCACCGGATAGATAGACAGATAACGAAGTACCGATAGGGACATTCCTTCTCCTTCGTGCCCAGCACGGTTGCCCAGAATGACAAAACGGCGACAAATTCACCCTTTTACGGCATCGGAGATCTCGCATAGAGCCCAGAGGTCAATCTATTTGTTGCCGCTCGCCCGTGGCTGTTATTTTTGTCATTTATTCATGACAGGATTTTGCATTTTGACTAATTAATCACCACGAAATGTTGCTTTCATCATCGTCACTGGTTTATAGCAAGATTTCAAGAATATTTAACTATAAAAATCTCTTGAGATGTTATGTCCCTCTGTTTTATAACAAATATAGAAAACGCCATAAACATTACAATTTGGAAATACATTTAAGTGCTGTATTTAAAACATCGTATTTCGACTTTGCCTCCTGAAATATTTCATTGTCAAATTTTCAATCCTTCAAGGTCAAGACTGGTGTCGGCTATCAGTGAATCATGAGTGTTCGCCATGAATAATAATTCAGTGATCATTCATACATTTAAATGAAAACATTTATTTTGGAGAATTGATAATTACCCGATGTTGGTTTGCAAAATAAGTGAGTCACCCTGCTCTACACATTACACCACTTACCTATATAATATATAAATTATGTCACAGCCGATGTGCTATATATACCCTTAACTGTTAGATTTCCCAATAAAGCACAAAATCAAACAGCAATGTGTATTTGGGAAAAGAAAGAGATTTCAGGAAATAACTCATCAGCGGTTACAGTGACTTGTAAATGGACAATGACATCAATTCACGGCAATATGACCATTTCAGAAAAAGATGAAAATAAAATGAGAATGAAGTTCTATATAAATGGTATTATACGTGACCTTTTAACACATATTGAAAGAAATGGAGCCGGCCACCGTCAGCTGTAAAACTCATTCACTTTTAAAAACACCTCTTGTAATGTCAAAATGAAAGGAAAACACCATCATAATCCATTTGATTTCAACCTGCTTTGTCCATGTTGCGTGACGTCAGAGTTTTGGCTTTTTGTCCACATACTGTTGCAATGATCCTTTGCAGTGTTAATCTCGAAATACGAATTTAACTTTCAATTGTTTTCTCTAACTTTTTAGATATATATTACAACTTTCTTTACCAGTACAGAGTAAATTTTACGCGGAAGCAAGTGACTCTCGAAACGAGACGACAATTATTAAACAGGTTGAGAATAGCGGTAGTTAGCCAGCACAGGATATAAGATTTCATCTCCGTAGTAACAATGACAAATTATCCACGAGATCATCACATTCTAGCTAGCCTAACTTTAGTTTTATTGCAGTAGCTCGGAGTATGTTGATCAAAATTAGCGCATGCGAATAAAAATTCTCTGCGTTTCGTTGTATTTGAGTTTCTGATTTTTGTTTTGAAATTCATCTTGAAATTTTAGTGATTTAGATGCTAAGGATGGTAATTTAGTTTTCCGTCGAGTTGTCTAGCATGCTTGCTTTTACAGTGTACACACTTCATCCAAGCCGTCGGACACAAAGCCAGCAACAGATGAGACCCCGGCTATAGTCACCAAGTAACGCGTTTACTCACATGTATGAATATTCATGAGGCGCTGGAGCCTGGCGTTTGAGATGTTGCCTGCACATCCCCTGGCGATATCGTCCCATACGTGTTGCTGTGTATCCTCACAGTGTCACCAACAGTGTTCTTATGACACCCCCCGGGTGACCCCCAGATGATATTATCGCAACAGTTGGGCAGTAACGAGAGCACGAGTAAACCAATAAAGATTCGACGTACGTGTTCACACGTTCATCGCCTGGTTATTATCTGAAATTATGAACATGTCACTATCGAATCATCGGCTACCATATCAGTGATGCAGATTGAGGCCAAAACAAGAGAAAAAAGATAGATATATTTCGTGTGATAAATTTCCCGATAATATCATGATACGTCGGTTGAATACATCCAGTGTTTATTATTCACTGAGATCCTGACCCTGTCCAGATTAACGGACTCATTGTCGAAGGGTGGTGAATATGAGACTCTAGCATGGTGTTGTGCCCTTAAGCAAGGCACTTTACTCCTCACTGCTCCAATGGGTAATGGGTATCTCATCTTGTAATCAGGCGTTTGCCCGTTCGATGATCGAGAAATAATAACATAACCTTACGAAATTACCAATAAAAATCTTTTAGTCAAAATTTGGTATCAGACAATTAAGTTTCCCGATTTTTACCGACATTTGAGATTCAAAATGCAAATGGCCACAATCGCCGTGTTTACTCTATGCCTGTGAAAATTGTATTTCCTCCATGAGCTTTAAAATTAGCCCTGACCAAAAATAGTAGACCAAAAATATATTTTAGTATTTGTCCCCGAGGCATATTTTACCTGAAAGCAAACTCTAAAATAGACGTACTCTCCGGTATATTTTTACTCTTTGCCGATGTAAATAAACGATAGATTCGGATAAACCCGCTCGTTCACCTTCTGATGTAGAGATTTCACTCACGATTAGGAAATTCATGTATGCGATGACGTCCCTCTGGCCTGAATCCTGCATTGCAAATGGATGATAAGAATGACATGGTATTGCAGACGTGTTCATCCTTCACACGACATGAACGATGAGTGGTGCGCCAGACAAAGGACATTACGCTTTGACCAAGAGCGAGAAAAGTGCCCTAAATGTCGTTTTACAAATTTGTACACATTTAACACGATTGCAACTAATTTGGAGTCTGAATTGGATAATTATATTTTTCAAATTTCTAAAAAGTGTAGGTGCCCTATAGCTGAATCTTGCAGTATGCAAATTATTCATAAAAAACAAGTGCATGCTTAAAGAGAAAAGCAGATGAGCTTACAGTTGCAGACTGAACCGACATTTGATAATCCAATTATCCCAAATTAGTTCCAATTTATACACAACAGAATAGGGTCATCTCTAGAACCTACATATCATATGTAAGGCTATCTGATGATCGGTCGTAAAAGTGAACCAAAAATTGCATACGCAAATTTCACAATTTTTTATCAAATCCTAATGCACTTAGCTCTAGTAACCATAATCATAATGAAATTTGAAGCCTATCTAAAAACTGCTCTCGGGGAAATGACAATTTCTTGACAACTGGACCAACTCTGGATAAGTGAGAAGAAACTCCGCATGCTAAAAATCCAAAACACACAGGACATCGGACGTCGTGTAACAGACTACGAATCCATCGAACAATAACCAAACTAACAAGTTCAACGTCTTAAGGGGAGTCTCCACCATATTTAAGCCTTAAAACAGGCTTTGTGGCATCTTACCGAAGCAAAGACGGTAGGTGACAACCATTTTTTTATGATTTCTTGACTAGCCCCTATGGTTATCAGAGAGGATCGTCGCTATACGCAGTTTAAAATTTTGTAGTTTTGGACATTCGGCATCACAACAGCTATTATTTGTACATTCGTGAATTTGATTCTATCTCTCTGTATGTACGTAATGAGTTCTTTTATAGACATGCCCTGGACCGATTAATTGTTGTCGACAGGACATTGTGCTATAGAGTACATATGTGAGTAAATTTGTTTATGATAAGATCCGATAGGGCCGTCGCGCGGCCATATTGTTATAAAATTTTTCATGTCCGGAGCTATTACACAATCATGACTCCACCGATTTCGTTCGAACTTGGCACGAGTACAGTGAACAATAAAATACATAATGCACGTCAATTTATCTCTAGAACAAGATCTTATTAAGTTGACTCGAAGCCGTTTCGTCACTGCAACATTGTTCATGTCCGCAGCCATTGCAGTGTCTACTTTAATTTGTACAAACATTGAGCAAGTGTGATGCTCAACAATATTATTTCATTTCATGATCCAACATGACCGCCACTCAATTTTGTTGGAAAAAGTTTTCATGTCTGGAGACATTACATAGACATGTCTCATCTGATTTTGTGCATACAATGTATTGTAAGATACATAGTTTTTGTGTATCAAGATATTTTGCGATATGATCCACTATGGCTGCCAGGAGGGCATTTTGTTAAGAAATATTCCATGTCCAGAGTCAATACACATATACTCCCGGACAGGTTTCATTTGCACTTGGCAAAATATCAAAGTACCATGGCTTACATGTATACAATCATTGGTTCATGATGAAATTCAAGAAGTCCACCAAGCAGCCATTTGGTATGATGTTTTTACTCTAAACAACATGCCACAATTGATTTCCTCCAAACTTTGCGCAAGTGTAACACACAGTCACATACATTTGAATGTCACTTTGTTTTTGCGATAATCAAAATGAACTTATCTGAGTGACATGCTATGAAAATTAATTTTAGAATATTGAGAGATACAAACGGCATGAAATCTATGTAATATAGATACTTGTCAACCATAATTTGTCGACAACTATTGATGACGAACTACCAACGGGGACTGTGTCATTGACGATGACTTGATACGTATACCGATATTTTACACTTCTTGATGTGGATGGTTACTGTTGATTGTATGAATCCAAAGCGATAAGATGCAGATTGTTTTGGACAGGGTAAAGTAAAAGTTAACTATACTTCAAGAATTAATGGAGGAAATGTGACCTAATTTTACGAGCGAACAAACAGATGAAGCCGACAATGCTACGTCCTCTGCAATTAGCTCCAGATTCGCGGGTACGCATGACTGTACTGCTTGGTGACACTGTCTCCCCCCTCCCCCGCCCGCCCACGTACAATCTAAAAGAATTGACAGAATAACCCAAAAGACTTCAAAGTCATCGACCTCCGCAATATTTGCGGTGTTGCGACGCTGCCACTCTTTCGAAATGGAGCCGTAAAGGGGATTTTTGCCGATTAGAATAGCGGATTTAAGACCACAAATTGAACAAACATACATTCTCTTTTATGTTAGATGGAAAATTGCGGAATTCCACAAACAAGTTATCGCCCCTCTGTATGTAATCTCTATAACCAACAACTCGATCCACAAGAGGTCTTAATTATCCCTTTACGGGGATTTTGCTTTAGATGATGGAATATTATTTACAGTTTATAACATTGAAAATTGCTATAATTTCCAGTAAGTGACGCTTAGCTGGCCATGCCATATTAAACTTTTGTGTCCACCTCGTTGACTATTAATCTTTGTTTAAATAATCAATAAAAATTACAATTTTCGTTTCGGATTAATTCACGTGTCAATCATTTTCTTCATGGGGCGCATATGCGCACGTGTACCTAGATGGTTACAGAATTCAGTTTGTCATATTGATAGGAAAATTTGAAGGGTTCGAGCTTCCCCGTCCGAGGCCTGCAAAGTGTTTTTAAACGGTTCACCACAAGTAGTTCACGGAGCGACCAGCGAGCACACTGCGCGGCGCGGTGTTTGTTTAAAAAATCAGTACATCTTGAGCAAATGTCAACAGCTTGTATTTCAAGGTTCATCAAATATTCGAGCATTGCAGAAGGGTGTACAGTTGCTCGGGCTGATAAGAAGAAATGTAAATTTGAAGACAGCTGAGCCGGCGCTGCCTTTATCGGTCGGAGTTTAACTTTAATATTTTCTAGCGGTGTCTCTTTGCACTATCTCAATTGGTATGAAAAAAAACCGCCAAACACGATTTGAATGCAGGATGTACTGTTTCGCACTCTTCACCGTTTTCAAAAGATTTCCACGCCAGCTTGGCAAACCAAAGGTTACAGTGGATCAAATACAGCATTCGAAACAAGCCGGCACATCACCTTAAGCCCAAATAGGTTTAACTTTTGATAGACTTTAACCGTATTTTTGTTCTCTCTGTAACATGCAATTTTTCGTCGTACTCCCAAATTATATCAAAATATAGTGGGTTATCCTCGTCAGCTCATTCTGTATATAAATAATGCCTTGTGTTATTTTTGAGAGCTAAAAATTCATTGACGACCACCGATATCATCGCATTTTATTTAATCAATAATGTACCCCTCCCGGCCCATATTGGACGAAAGCAACTTTGCACGACATAATGTACGAGGTTAGGCGGAGCCGAGTACATTTTTGAGTGTAAAGCTCTCTTAAGTCTATTATGGGCCGGCAGGGGGTATTTTATAGTTCTGGCGATGCCGGTGAATTGTGTAGATGAAGAAAACATCTGGGCCACAATGTTGGTTAATCGGATACATTCAATAATCTGAGGGTATGACGTCAGAAATTTCACTTGTATTGACAAAGCTATAATATAATAGTGTATTTACACAATTCATCGTCTTTGTTTGGCTACAACTTTGTATAATAAGCAATAAGGAGTGAAACAATGACTAACCATGTCTTACTAAGACTCTTAGCTATATTCTAGCACATGCTTTGAACCTTGGGACTTACCGCCCGACCTGGTGCGATAAGAAAAGCATTGCCCTTTGTCATTTCGGATAAAATGGGCCTGTGTAAAGACCTTAGGGGGTACTGCTGACCTGAACAGCATCGAATCAAAGGAACTCTTCATTTACACTTAAAGATTTCGGCCTGCCGTGTCGAGAATCCAAAACCTGTGTATTCTTGAATTCTTGAAATCCAGTCACTCTTTGAGCGATGCTGAGCTTGGAACAAATTTCAATTTTGCAAAATATTACCCAAACATTCTGCAAACCAGTTTCGACTGTTGGAATGGAGATTGAATACACATTGTTCTTAATATCAAAGATTTAAAATAGAAAGAGAACTTGTCTGCTTCATATCAGTACCGTCGAATGTTAATAGATGAAGATAGTATGCGCCTCTAAAGTGAAATACTTAAACTTTTGCTCAAACTTTCCTCAAGGAATCTTTCAACCATTCTCTTTCAAAATAAAGAATAAAAACAGGGGTTACCGTGCAAATTTTGGTACTAGAGACACACATTACCCAAGACTCACCGATATTTGAAACTGAAAATGGCTGCCATCCCTTCGTTAACCCTATGGAGAAAAAGAATTTTTTCGATTATCACAAAAACCAAGACGGTGAAAGTTTTTCTTTCTCCAGCCGCATTCTACCTTAACTGCACTTTCTCTGTTTTCCACCTTCTATACATACTAATACCATTTAATGATCACTGCCCATCGTCGTAATATTCTAATCCGTTTCCCGCCGTGAACAATGAACCAGCATAAACGCCAGATCAATTTCTATGCAGATAAATACAAATGTACACCAATTAATCACAATTCCAGTTATTGCAATGCGAAATTTCCTTTTCTTTTTGTGTTGTCCTGTAGGTCATCAGTTGCATTTATGAACCCCTAAAGAAAAAGTGGGATTCCATGCTGCATTATATAATGCATGCAGAATCTTTTCATGACGAAACATTAAAGGGGAAAGTCATTTTAGTGCTTTTGTTGGTGTCCCGTTTTGAATAATATGAATGAGTTCAACATCCTCATTTTCAGTTGCGGTTTAGCTATTTCGAACATTTTTCATCTTTTTTAAGTATTCAATGAGGTAAAAAGGTTGATAAATCTGTCTAGCCATGATTCTCCTAACCATTATTAATGGTTCAGCTGTTGTCTTCTGTATCGGGGGAATAATAATCCACTTCAGGAGGCAGTAACTTGCAAAGCTGATGCTCAATTCGCTGACGCAACGGGCGTGGCATTCAGGCCTAGGGGCAATGCTCGCTACGGTGTAAATTACTCTCCCGAGGTTATTGAATGAAAGCTGTTTGCCGATTTCTCGTCTGGTGTAAACCAATATTTTTTCAGTGATGGAAGTTAATTAAATTTTGGATTTGTTCTTTGTCGCGGAGGGGGTGGGGGATGGGGTGACAGGGATTACTTCAGTATTCTGAAATAGTACATTCTCAAAACCTTTTGGGGGGACGCTGGGTTTTAGCAAGGGTGTTAAATTTATTGTTAATTTACATAAATTTACATGTTATGTTTTGCACATTACATGCATTTTATTGCAATCAACGCAGATAAAAGTGATGCGAGAGGCAAATATAATGTACCTTACAACAAAGGCATCTGCAGAGTAAATGTCGTAGTAATTGTGAAAAACAAGCTGTGATAAAGAAGACAGGCCAGTCGACAAAATACTCCAGTGTTCCCAGTTTAAAGGGAGGTGGTCATCGGAATAGCGCATGTGCGACTTTGTTGTTTACAAACAATACATTTCATGCACTATATATAGATGCATCATGTCAACATAGCTGTAACATTTAAAGTTTATGATGTACGTTGTGACAAACATTTTTTAACTTTTATCAATCGCCAACGTGCCTTGGACACAGTGTTTATATTGGCAATAGGGGTCCCTAGCGACCTTAAGCGCAGTTCCGATGACTGCCTCCCTTAGAGGTAGCATACACCTCTGGGACAGATATTTTGACTCCCAAACTTTACAATTCTTTTCTGATCGACTACTTGTGGGGGCTCATTTTAAAGCTCTTGCAGCAAAATTTTTTAGTATACCAGTTTTTCGTTTTTACCATATTAGTTTTCGACAACTTTATTTTTTCCATAGAGGTAACACAGGGATGGCGGCCATTTTGAATTTCAAATATTGGTAAATGTTAGGTAATTTGTTTCTCTGGTTCTAAACTTGCGCTGTGACTCCTGATTTTTATTTTTTATTTGATAAGAGTATGGTTGAAAGTTCCAAATAGGAAAGTCTGAGTAAAAGATTAAGTCTTTCACTTTCAGGCACGAACTACCTTAAAGGGATATAGTCGTCGGAACTGCGCTCAAAGGTCGTATGGGACCCATACGACCCATAGCAACAATGTATTCAAGGCACAATGGTGATTGATTACAGTTAAAACATGTCTGTCATAATCTATCATCGTATAATTTAAATGTTGCAGCTATGATGATGAGGTGCATCTTGATATCGTGCACGAAATACATTGTTTGTAAACAAGGAACTCGCACAGGCGCAGTTCCGACGACTATATCCCTTTAATAACGATAATTTATTCAAGGTAGCAAGCACTATAGTAAATGTTAGTTGAAGAAACTGAATTTATTTGTTGCACTGCCTGGTAGTAGTTTTTTGGTGGGAAAAATGACTAAAGATCCCGTCCACAATTTGTCGAAAAAACACAGCTTTTGGCCGCAAGGTTGCCCTCTTCCCATATTCGTTTCTTAAGGTAGTTCTCGCCTCGAAAGTGAAAGATTTAAACTTTTGCTCAAACTTTCCTTGATGAATCTTTCAACCATTCTCGTTCAAAATCAAGAATAAAAATCTGGGCTCACCGTGCAAATTTTGGTACTAGAGATACAAATTACCCAAGATTTACCGATATTTGAAAATTCAAAATGGCCGCCATTCCTGTGTTAACTCTAAGGAGAAAAATAAAATTTTCGAATTTCGAAATACTAAGCAGGTAAAAAGTTTTCTTACACCAAGAGCTTTAAAATAAACCCCACAAATGGTAGATCAGAAGAGAATTGCAAAAGTTTGAGGGTCCAAATTTGTGTACCCGAGGTGCGTTTCTACAATTAACATCTGATCTACCACTTGTGGGTGTTCATTTACAGCTCTTGGAGAGAGAAAAACTTTAACCGTCTTAGTTTTTTCGAAAATCCGAAATATCGTTTTCCTCTATAGAGGTAACACAGGGATAGCGGACATTTTGAATTTCAAATATCTCAAAAAGTTGGGCAAAATTTGCACGTTGACCCCGATTTTTATTGTTATTTTGGTAAGAGTATGGTTAGAAGATTCGTTCAGGAAAGTTTGAGCTAAAGTTGAAGTCTTTCACTTTCGAGGCGCATACTACCTTAACTCTTGCACTGTTCCCCAACGGATGATGTTTTAACATTAGTTCAAGCTACAACCTTTCAGTCAAACTGATAACAGAACGTTTCTGAAGCAGTTCTTCTCCCTGTGCACCAACCGAGCTTGAGAACGAAACTCTCTCCGCCATTAATACGGAAAAACACACTGACAGCCTGCCATGAAGAAATCTAGTGCCAACACCTTCCATGGATACGCCAATCTGGGACATTGTTGAGACTTGATATATTGGATCTGTTTGATTACGTGCTATAATACCTACTGCAAAGCTGCAGCCTATTATGCATAACCTTTAGATACAAAATGTCTGTAAAGTCTGTCTACAGTAATATTTATATAGTTTTTATACACATGTATGTTGGCGATATATAATGAAATAACCTTTACTTAATACTGAAATAGTGGCAGCATCATATGCGACATGCACTAAGATATAGCAAAAATATTAATGTCCATCATGAAAAAAAAGGAAGGGGGTATCAAACCAAGTGTTGGCCCTTCGACTTTTGAAAGTGCGGAGGGTGAGACCCTCTCGCTTCCTAATATGCCACTAGATTACCGACAAGTTTATGCTCCATTATTTAATCTTACAGTAAGTCTGTGTGCATGTGTTGCTGCTGTGTCACAGAGCGCACGCTGGTTGACCTGTGATTTTGAAAACAACAGTTATTCGTTTTTCCGTTTGCCATTCTTACACGTTTGACCGATTCAATGTTATTTTGGGGTTTTTTTGGCGCAAAAATGTATATTTGAGAGCCATTTCGGTTTTTGATCGGCGGTGAATTTACAGTAAACGTATCATGATTGGCTTACAAAAGGCAGAAAGAGCTACATAAACGCGTGGTCATTTCATATTTAGTCACGTGACTCGTAAAAATCGCAATAAATCACGGGAGAGATTGTGTGGCATTAATTCATCACAGCATTTAGGAGCAACGTGTATGCAACAGACTGCAGCGCATTGAATAAATCACAGGCAAGGCTATTAGAGAGACACAATGCCGCTGTACCAAATGCATAAAACATGACGTAATTTTTTCCTTATACGCAGTATTTTATGTGCACAGGTTTTACAATCACTAAAGTAAAAGATCTACAAAATTTAATATTGATGACATCGTTTCGCTTCGACGGTAATTAATAGTAATGTTTTCGCGAATTATGCCCTGCTGACGAAACTGAGATTAATTCAGGGCATTTCTTTGGTTTTAAGGGATGGGAAAACAAACTTTGCCAAATAAAATTTGATTCAACTGCCAAACGAGCGGCATTATTGATAAAATTTCTGTTTCCCTGATAGTTTGTGTCTTCAAATGATGATGCTGTTCTTTGTAACCTATGTAGGGGAGTTTCTCTCCATAATGCCATTGACACATAAAATACCGCATAACTATCTCATAAATACCGACATGTGCACACGTGTTCAAATATATTACCTCCACTTACGCCATTACAAAAATTGAATGGAAAAGGCGGTACGCATTCTATATTGATGCTCCAGATTCTCGTCGATTTGTTGCGGTTGTCGTCTGTTAAAATTCCATTAACTGTAACTTCTGGTGTATTTTCAGATTTTCTTTTGTTCGTAAAAACACTTTCTCATGCCTCTTACCAAAAATTATGCCCCAATGCTGGTGTTCCACTTGCATAACCCAGTATGTTTGTTATGGTCAGTGTTGTTTTTGACAACCGATTTAAGGTAGAATGCGCCTCGGGGACAGATATTCGGACTCTCAAACTTATACAATTCTTTTCTGATCTACCACTTGTAGGGTTTCATCTCAGCGAAAGAAAACTTTGTCTTTATTTTTCGAAAATCGAAAATTCTATTTTTTCTTCAGAGTTAACACGGGGATGGCGGCCATTTTAAATGTGAAATATTGCTAAATTTTAGGTTATTTGTTTCTCTATTACCAAACTTTGCACGGTGACCCTGCTTTTTGTTCATGATTCGGCGAAAGAAAGGTTGAACGCATCATTGAGGAAAGTTTGAGCAAAAGTTCAAATCTTTCAATTTCGAGGCGCGTATTAAGTGCGGACTGAAATTCATTTTTGGGAGGAAAATATGTTCCTGTTTAATGGTAACATTGTATAAAGTTAAAATTACTGCTCCCTAACAGTCGAAGATTTTCGCACTTGTGGAATTTTTTCGTATACTAAGTGGCGTTCTTGTGGACTGATTTAAATTTTGGCGAGAACAGAAAATATGACTGGCGCACGGGCGAATGTTTTTGTTTTCTGCATGCGATGTCTCCATGTGTTTGTGAGAAACCTATCGTGAGAGTTTCTAGTAATAACAGGGCTTGATTCGATTCAAACTTGAACGAGAGTGTACGTCTCAGGATTAGACGCAACGAGACGACGCCCAGCTGCCGACAGTATAACAGCCATTTTTGTCATTTAGCATCGATGCAGCCAGGGCTCTAGGCTCAGTAAGGCCAGCGGCAGTAGAGTCTTCCGGTCATACGTCATTTTGTTTCTGGCGTTGAGCTACAAAGGTAGCTCCATGGTTTCTGGCGATCGTTGATTTATCGATTCCCGAGGAAATCAATCACGGACGCCGGTACCATCTGATTACTAGGTGTTGCAAACAAACATTGGGAAGCTGTCCACTTATCATTCTTGTGGTGCAACATTCAACAAACAGACGACAGCAGTGCGCGCCTTCCCGGGCAACGCCTGATATCTCTTGTCGCGTGCTATGGGACGACGAAATGTTAAACGTTACGTAGAATTGCAGCACGCGGTCTTTACCATTGAGTGTATTTCAATTTTAATTGAAGAAAATGCGTTACATCGACACCTGTGTTATACTTTGCTGCTCTCGCATAATAAAGAGCAAATAGTCCCCGTTTTTTGTTAAATCGGCAATCTGTGTGGCCAAACTGTCAGGGGCAGATCTCCTCGGTATGCAAATTGCTTTTATAAAATCATATATACAATGCATCGATCGCATATTCACCGATGTCAGTTCTTTACTGTCACTCAAGGACTGTGTAATCACCGCAATGTTTATAGAGAAAACTTAGGGACCAGCTGTGCGCCACAAAGTACTGTCAGTTAGCGGGAACAGTGGTTGCCCGAAACTGAGTAGTAACACATTCTTGCGTCATAACTATAATCTTTTGCCGATAGTTAGGATTAAACAGAAACATGCGAAGAGGATTAATTGTGATCATATGATTGCTCCGTTCTCAGCGATCTTTTGTTTTCTGAAAAGAGTGCGACAACCGTGCTCCCCTTTTGATCCGGGTACTAATGTAAGTATAGTATAGTTTGACGTGCAAAACTTGTAGGCTGTCATCGGCAATTTGCGATAATTGGATAGTTGAATTGTTCAAATTTATCAAAAGTGTTAGGTGCTCTGTAGCTGAAAGTTAAAATATTGCAAATTACCCACAAATACGAGTGTACCGCAAGAAAAGAAAGGCATATGAGCTTACATTTGCAGATAATAGTAATACCAACATAAATACACTATCCAATTACTCCAAATTAGTTCCAATCGTGTTCAGTGTAGTTTCAGAGAAGACGAACATAAGAAAACATGAGAAAGCATGAACATGGATATAAGAAAATTGACACAAAAGATTTCTTTTGCAAATCTCTTCATCATTTGAACAAATAGGCAGTAAAACTTTCCTACGAATCCTCCTTAGAAATTTGCAAGCAAGAAGAAAAAGTGGAAAAATTAGCAACAAAATTGTGCACATGAGAAAATCTTATGAAAACATCCCTACAAACCTAGACAAAGTTTCAAAGCGATCATGCGTCAGATGAGAAGTCTTATACATACATACGTACATACATACATACATACATACATACATACATACATACATACATACATACATACATACATACATAGTTTCTAAACTATAAAGAATTATTACAGTTATATAGAAACACTAAATTCCTGTGCAGAGCTTATCCTATTCTATCAACCATTAAAGCTATTTCTGTTTGAATTGGGGGAAACCTATTATACAAAGAGTTGAAGTAAGATTACATAAAAAACACAAGGCGTCATAGCTCTTTAGAATGGCCATATACACCATTTAATTACAATACTAGTTTTGAAAGTACATAAGTTTAGAATGGTTGTAGGTAAAGAATTGCAAAATCCAACACTAGAAAACTCATTGGTAGAAAATTAAAATACAATAAACTATTAGTCATAGAAAATTATATCTAAAAAGGTTTTTAAGTTTTTAAAAGCTATCTATCAAATATATTATATTTCAGTAGAAAAGTTTGGTAAACCTAAACATCTCGATATATGTTTTCATCAACGTTGCCCTTGGCAAAGGGAGAACGACATCATGCAAGTAAAGAAAACGCGATTGTTACTCAAATGTGCTTTTCCGGTCAAAACGATTCCCTTTCTTTCGCTTCATAAGCCATAATCCTGTACTTTTGATATTCTTTCAATGAGTGGTATGTCATTGGCGGTTGGCGACGGTTCGTACGATAGAGCTAGGATTGTGAGTTGTCAGCGAAGGCAGACTAAACTCGGGCAAAAACGTTCAGCATAACTGGTAAGCGGTTAGTGTTGCCGGAGTGTGAGGTAGGTCGCGCTGTACTTGCTGGAGAAATTGGGCATTCCGTCAACTTTTCTTCTGAAATAGCTGCATAGGTCAAACTTTCAGGGCAGCGCTGCAGACCTGCTTTATAGCAAGGTGTGGCTTTTTCATCGTACAATTGGAAGCAAATATTAGTTTGAAACTCAACATGCCAGGATGTTCTTTTCAGTAAACACTGTCGATGTCTGCCGTTGGTTACCGACAGCGTGTGGAGCAAAACCAAGGCTTCATCATCCAATCGGACAACACTTTGTAAATGTCCCTCTACAGTCGGCATCTCGCTGATGAATCCCGCCAAAATCCCTACTTCGTCCTCATCTAGCAAAAGCTTTCCTTGTGGTAAACAAATCTTGTGTTGTACTTATTCCTCTGGTTGCATCGCTTGTGTACCGACCTCGATAAGCTCCTCGGCCCACATACAAACACACCGACCTCTGACCTGTGACGTAATACATTTTCACTTTAATTTACGGTATTGCAGTTTAAAAATATTGTTTTAAGTCCTGGTTACACATTCTCTGCAGATCCTGAAAATCTGATCATTGCAACTGACTGTGCGAAATAAGCTGCTGAAATATCACTTCTGCATTTGTGAAGAATATACTGATCCGAAAGGGGAAGGAAGCAGGTTATATTTTAAGTGTATGACATGCATGCATGTGTGCATGTATGTTGCATGTATATGTGTATGCCTGTTTTTTCATATATATATATATATATATATATATATATTATATATATATATATATATATATATATATATATATATATTATATATAAAAATATTATGTATAAATGTGTATGTATGTATGTATGTGTGTGTGTATGGTATTGGGAAATGACGTACTCTGAAGACCAAAAGGTCAACATTGTCGTTTATCAACCTTTGATACAATTAAGTACTTAACATTTGCCTTGTATAATGACATAATATAATTTTTTTCACGTTATTGAGTCGTCGTCACAAAAGAGATGCTAAACGTCGACTTCGTTGTCACTTACCGTTGATGAAACTTGGCAATCTCCTTGAAAACGGCTTTCCATCTAGGCCTGCCGACGGTTATCCTATGGAATGGGTATTCGCTGTAGGGTACAATGTTTTCTTCGTTCATGTTTTCTTGCGTAGAATAAAGTTCAACGTTGAAGAAATCGGGTTTATTAGATTCCCAGAGCTGTTGGCGATACAAAAATGTATTTTACTCAAGAGTTGTCCTCATAGATGCACACGCATACATGTATGAGTGATCACTGATGTCAATATCAATCTTGAGAGCGCCCTTGTACCAGACACGTATAGGTTCTATGGGACGTTTTGCACAAGAATTATGTCATAAAACAGTTTCACCATTTTGGACAGTACATTTTAGTTATTCTATATTATCGCCCAAACATGCGACTATCTATCTGAGGGAAGGTGACCGTTTGCCCTTCTTTCGTCGGGCAAACGGTCTCCTGTGACCGTGTGCCCTTTTTTCGTCGGGCAAACGGTCTCCTGTGACCGTGTGCCCTTTTTTCATCGGGCAAACGGTCTCCTGCCCTGAGGGTACACTGTCCGATGTTTGGGCTGTTTTATTATATGCCTCTCTTACTTAATTTTCCCTCAAAATTTTTGGTTTACATGCAAATGACAATTGTATGTTTTATTTCCATGTTAGTTAGACAAAATCTGTTGAAAAAATAGAATGATTATCATTATCGAACGGCGCATTGATATATTTAAAATCACTGTTATGCGGTTTATCGATTTTTTTTGCATAATTTTGTAAAAACAGCATATCCTATGTAAAACATGTAATTTTATCATTTTCAAATCCCGAAGTTGTCAGGCTGAAAGTAGTTCCGGTTCACTTTCAGTCAAATGATGACTATGCGGCCAGCGACGTCATCAACGAGTTAACATTGCATCCTATGGAGAGCGCGACATTCGATATACCAGGCATGTAATAATTAGAGGTTCTTACCAAATATCGCCTGTTCCTGTGTTGTATCAGCATTCGTGTCATTTGTGCTGCGTCAGGCACGAGACGAAGTCGACTTCGTCTTGTGTCTGACGCAGCACAAATGACACGAATGCTGATACGACGCAAGGAACAGGCAATATTGGGTAATAACCGATTTGTCATATACCTATGCTCGGAATTTCACTAATACTTACGAAAAACACTTAAATTTTGAGGCTTTACTTTATTACGCCTTGCGCATAAATATCGAAATATTTGTGTGAACAGGTTTCATTCATAAACTGTAACAAGAAGTCAACATCACGCGCGACGCTGAGAGTCCTCCATATCTCAATGAAGTCCAAGTAGAAAGACACCGAGATTCAAAAATTGTCGTACACGGGGAACTTTTACAGTGCAATGTGCTGTTACAATTGTAACCGATCACAAACTGTCCTTTGCTTTACATGTAAATCTCTCCTGATTTCGATCGCGCTCGATCGTCGTACGGCACAGAAATAAGTCGCCATTTTGTCTGTTTACACCGAGAGTTGCCACGTCAACAGGTGTCGTGTGCGCAACATCGCTATCACACCACGCGTTCGCTACCTGTTTGGAGGTAGACCGTGGCCGTGCCGTGCGAACGAGAGAAAGTTTGCCAGAGCTTGTCTCAAAAAATACAAGAACTTTAACAGAAAAGCCATCGGAAAACATTACAAGACTCAACATATTATTTCCGTATTTAGCAACCCGAAATACCCTTGTTCCTCAAAGCCCTTCAAATCATTACAACTTCGCTGATGTTATTATATACAACTATCAACGCCTGTTAGGGCTAAATCGTTGCGAAAAGCGCCGCCCGTATGAATTTTGTGGCGAAGTGTAAACGAAGTTTTAGTTTGCTCACAGTTTTACGTGGGCGACATCGCTTCGCAGGCGAAGAGCGGCAGCCATTTTGTTTGTTTACCATCAAATTGAAAATTTAGTTCGGGAATATTCCAAAACCGATGACGTTTATCGTGCATATCTCGACGTTTACCGTGAAATATCGCAGCTGATATTTTGCGGTAAACGTCACTAGGATGAGGCGATATGTACATGGGTATATGATAACGATTATTACATGTATACACCTGCGTCTGTAACCTATGGGGTTTCGTCGTACGGTAAGTTTCGGTATAGAGGACGTGGTGTCCAATAACTTTGACGGGAGTACAATAACTTTAAGCTCAGGAGTTATTGGACGCTATTTGACCTTTGACTGTATAACACCTTTACGTCAACATGATTTTACACTTACAAAAAAATATACTTCGAAACATTCAGTACTTCACGCAGTGAATTATGGTCATTTCAAAACATGTAAATTTGAGTGAAATTATGCCACTGACCTACAAATTTTACCATGTGCACTGTGCTGCGAGGGTTAAATTTTCGTTCTATGCGATATGCGGACCGTGTAAGCTCACAGCGGATTCGCTGAACGCGTTCCCAGTCTGCTCGCGCTCGTTCAGTGCAGTGCGCAACGGACATACTAAAAACGCCCTAATTTCGACTTTATTTTTGAGGTAAAATTGGACTAAAAAGGTGTGTGCGATATACGAGGACATAAATCCCGGTATTTTGTGAATAACATTTGGCTGGCGGAGGTACGGAAACGTTTACACTCATACGCTATGTGTTATCGCAAGAAAGTAATTTACAAAAAAAAATACCGCAATTATACGGTGTCGCTCAAATTTAATAATAATAATAATAATAATAATCAGAATTGGTATATACCAGTATGGGTTACCAATGATCAACAATAAATGTTGTTTTCTATCTGTTCAGTGGAGGAAAATTCTACGTTGATGTTATGACAATGATTTCTGCACAGTACAACCAGAAAAACGACAAGAAATATTTAAACCAGAAAAACAAGAATGACAAACGTAATTAAGGTCTAACTTTAGGTACTGGAGGTCAACTTTAGCAACATGCATATCAGAAACAAGCCCCTCTTAGTTTAGTATAAACGGTCTTCCCCATCTACTGTCTATGGTTGCAGCTGGTCTGTTAATATGTAACAGTTCATAAACAATGACAGGAAATGAAGATCAGTGGAGTTTGCCTGTTTCTCAATGGCATGCCTCCTGTACATTTGCAGGATTTCACTTTTTCTTACCTCATTTGCACATTTTTGACACTGATGTGTTCATTTGAACAATTTACATCTCAACCCCTGCATCTACCTGTACACCAAATACTGAGATGGTAGCTTTGGCGGTATGGGAGCCTTTGTGTGTGACGGACATACATCCGCACATACCCACAAATATACAGACATGCAAATCAGATGCAAATGAACTGATTCAGCTCATAACCTCACATTGTAAACCAAATGTGAGCTAAAAACATATTAATTTTTAGTTCAAAAAGACAAAATTATGCGAGAGCTTTAATTGGGTACGGTGTAGATAAGGCTGCCGAAACAATTTGATAGCAATCTATTACGCAAAGGCTCGATGCATTCCAGTGGTTATTTAAAGTTTTATTACCCGTCGCAAAATACGGTTTTATGCGGTGTAACCGTGTTGTTCGTCTTCTCAGAGGGAAGTCAGCTATGAATATTGATAAAAAATGCCGCTTACATTTTTATCAGTGGCGTGTTTAGCCAATGAAGATATCACACATGGCCACACTAACAAATCGGATAGGACCGCTTGTAGTCTTTACTAATAGCACACCACATTGTCCTATACCGAAATCGATGCATGGGTTTTCTGAAAAAGACAAAGTTTGATTGAAAGATTCAAGATCACTTTGCCTACCTTCGTATGGAGTTCCACTATAAGATCGGAGAACCACTGAAAGCAAGCAATATCTCGGCATATCCATATAAAATATATTCGGCGAAGCTTTTTGGTGTCATCTGTGTTGTACCTGGGCGAGAGATGGAGAGCTATCGATTATAAGAAGAACAAGTAAAGGCTTGTTCGAAACCATGTAACGCCGCAGTGTTTAATTTAATGTAGCCCTCTGTCAATTAAGGTAGTGTGCACCTCGAAAGTGAAAGATTTAAACTTTTTCTCAAAACTTTCCGCAATGAAACTTTCAGCTATAAGCTTACTAAATCAAAAAAAAATCGGGGGTCACCGTGCAAATTTTGTTACCAGAGAAAAAAGAACCCACATTTGCCGATCTTTAAAATTCAAAATGGCCGCCATTCCTGTGTTAACTCTATTGAGAAAACTAAATTTTCGATTTTCGAAAACTAAGTCGGTGAAAAGTTGTCTTACACCAAGAGCTTCGGGTATGTGTCTAGTGGCACGACAATTTGAAACAATGATAGCAAAACGTGATATTTAATATATTCAAAATATACCTCTTACGATAACAAAGGCCTCATTACTTTTGACGTTTGCGGTTTTTTTGTGAATTTCTCACTAAAAATTGAACACCATCCGCACAATTGTGAAAATGGTGCGACAAAATAACAATTCGGTGACTCCATAAGCTCAATGGTCGCCTGGCTAGAAGCGAACTTTTCAGATAAGGGAATTCAATGGCGCCAGAAAAGCAAATACCGCCGATGTAGTTTTATGACTTTATCATTTACATGAAACCAAAGGGGGATCCCAGCTGGCGATTACGGTCGTGTTTCTGACGTATTAAACTGCTCTTTACAATACTGGCATATATTGTTGCGTCAAATTTGCCAACTGTGTATTGGGTAATGCAAACACGATTTCTGGCTGAGAGACGTAACCTTTATGTCAGAGAATAATTCGAGTGTGAACAGTTCCTCTCAAATGTGGGCTTGAAGAGTTTTATCCCTGCGTCACTTGGTGGAAAAATATTGTATGCGCCAGCAGTCAGTTGGTGTCCCGATCACCTTTGGGTTCCACGTTATCGGCATCTTACCTGAGTTTGTTTAAGGCTGCAGCAAATGGTGTCACGCCAACCCCGCCCGCGATGCAGACACTCACTCCAAATTCAAAGATATCCTGACTTGGACTCCCGAAAGGCCCATCGATGTACATTCTGCGTGTCAGAATGAAGTCAATTTAGTAAAACATGTGCATATTTATATTGTGGATGTATATAGTACCATGTCTTTTATACTTATGATTGCGTACGCCACGCGTCAGCTGTGGCTTATTTTATAACTCAGTAAGAAAGTAAATAGCCAATAATTGATTCTGTAGGATATACTACCATTTACAATAACGGGGAAAAGTACATTAACACTCATTGAGGTGGTTGACCAAGTTACCCAAACATGCGTCCAACAGAGGCGCTCATCTCTGTATGTGGTTAATTCACTGTGCAGGTAAAAGCATCTAGATCCTGGTAAGCGTTTCAGGGTGTGTGGTAAAATTTCTTAGCAGCGTTAAATTTTGGCGATTTTCGTGATGATGGCTCGGGCGCCAAATATCACAATTGCAAGCAAGTAGTCTGCGCGTAGCGTTGGCTGTACCACGGTCCTTTTGTGGAGGGACCGTGGCTGTACTAGCATATTGAACAACTATGACCTGGTTATGAGGACTAGGGCACCCGTTTAGTCACCCCACAGACAGTCGAGTTTCTCGACTCTCTATGGTTACCCAAAGTGGCCGTGCGTATATCCCGGCCTACAGCCTCTGGAAATAGCGTTGTACACTTCTGGTAAACGCACGGTCCCGAATGGAAAGGGACGCTATAGCCCTCATTACCAGGTCATAGGTCATTCATAACACAGCGTACGCTCAATATGTTCCATGTTAATGTTTGTGAAGTGTTTTGATGTACCTGCAGCGCAACATTGCCAACAATACATTGTGAGAAATTTGCGTGGCGAGTTCTCCGTGGCACTGGCAGTAAGAATAGTGTCAATTTCTTCAATCGACTAATCTATCTTCTCGCCACATTACGTTTTCTGATGAATCGTGACTAGGAATGAGCAATGTGACGAGTAATAAAAATCTTTATTACATCACGATCACGCCATCACATGGAAGGACCGTGATTACATGCCTCATAATTCGATGGCGTCACGCGACCCACAGTGGGCCGCAAAGCAACCATTTGACTGAAACTCGCCTGGAACTAATTTTCAAGCACGTAACAGTGATTCAAATGATTGTATATTCAAATGCCATTCAATGGCGAAAATCCTTTCATTTTTTTCAAGCATTTTCGTCTTAGGTGAGAATCAAACATGCTATTGTCAACTGCAAATCAAACCAAATAGTCTGTATGAAAATCATTTACGAATAAAGGGAATATGTGCCCAAGTCAGGTGACCATTTGCCCTATGACAAATGATCTCCTACCACGAAAAGCCAATTTAAAATATCGCCAATGGACGCAATAGGCGTTTTTTGAATGGCGCGCGGCGGGCTCGTCTTGTTACTAGATATCATAGATGCGGTAAGCGGAAGTTTAGCAGTCGCTATATTTGTATCGTTATTCTACTGGAGATCGAAATACGGGACACTTTTGTCGGAAGGTGTTGGAGCCTTGGAATAAATTAATGGCCGTCAAAAGAGGCTCCGTCTCTCAAGGCTGCAACTGTTGACAGGAGAGAAGCAGCAACAAACACATTCTCTCCGACAATCTGAGAACGAAATGTTCTGTTGTTAGGATTGGCGACATGATGACATCAACAGAGTTTACGAACAAGCGGCAATATTAAAGGGATACCGTCGTCGGAACTGCGCTCAAAGGTCGTATGGGACCCATACGACCAATGTAAACACTGTATCCAAGGTTCGATGACGATTGATGAAATTTAAAACATGTCTGTCATAATCTACATCGTATCATTTAAATGTTGCAGCCATGATGATGAGTTGCATCTAGATATCGTGCACGAAATGCATTGTTTATAAACAAGAAACTCGCATATGCGCAGTTCCGAAGATTGTTTCCCTTTAAAAGCAACCCTATATCGTTGTTTGTTCACGGCAACTGTGCCGAACACAAAACACTAAAATTTGGCCAAAATTCTGCGTGACTTCTAAACATGAGAAAAAAAAACTTTACAGTTGGAGGTCATCAATATGGGAGGTCGGATTCTTCTGACCTCCACGAATTCATAACCGACTACTGACAAAAAGGTCTGAATGACAACGTTACTCGGAATTCAAAATCCGAGTCAGAATCGGCTCTAAAAGCCGGACAAATTTCTGGGACTGCACGTGGCCTTCAAACAATATTATAACACACCTCAACCGCAGTCTGTGTTCTGATTCGTCAAATGAAAGCCACGTGGGATGCGTTCTTTTTGTGCTGATGCACGTAAATGATGTTATCAGGCATCAGTTGTCGGAACTGTTGCCTGCCAGGCCGACAACTGATTCCCGCTAATTTACAAAACGAAATTTGCGCAAGCGCGAACGGGAATGTAAACAAAGATGTCGTCTGCGGCCGAGAGAAATGATAGTCGAGAAATTTCTCGGTTTATACTATTTTCTGAAGAAAAACTGAATATTCTGGTTTCCAACAAGGACTCGAAACGGACAAAACTGATAATCAAAGGTGGATTGAACGTTTTGCAGAAGTATTGCGACGCTGTCGGGAAAAACTTCATTCTTGCGTAACCACTCAAACCCCCGTTTTGTGTATGGAACGAATCTTAACCATGACTGTGAATGAGCTGTGTTATAAACACATATTGGCTGGCCATGAGGGTAACAGCACGCCTGTAACTCCCAAAAACAGACTCCACCTTCATTATCATGAAAACTACAATCCATCTTTCCATCGATTAGCTAATTATGCATCGACTAATATGACGGGCAAGGAGTACGGAGACACGAATGTGATTAAAGGTATACAGTCACCTGTAATCTAAATATGCCCATATATGGTCAAAGGATCGTTCCTTGGTATTCAAAATGCCCATGTGAGGGTGCTGTTTTTAAAAAGTGGCCACCCGCTTAAATCTGTGATTGGTTAGATTTTCTCTTTCCATGGTAACTGTGGCAAAATTGGAACAGATGACAGTATACCTTTAAGGTAAGTGCGACGAATTCGGACGCGCACACGCTTTAGAACGTTTCTGCGCAGATTTAACTCCAGCCTGCCGCAAATGGGTTATTTTGTAGCGCATGTATTTAACATCACCTGTCATTGTTGAAATTGCGCTTTTACCTAAATTTTTGACCCAGTCTCTTAGAAATACATGTGACCTATAACCTTGTCATATTTTGACCCCCTAGGAAGCTGGTTTTTATTCAATATGAGCGAAAAATTAACATTTCTCTCCTATTTACATGGTGCATATTACCCATTCACCTGGAGATATTGTAAAAGTAGCGTGGTGACACCCTTTTATTAAAATGTTAACTAAATGGTATTATATCAGGATGTTATTCGCCAAGTTTGGTCAAAATGACACCATTCAAAGCGACAGGAAGAAAGTTCGAAAATTATGTAATGATATAATTTCGATATCGTCATTTTGTAATCGATACTTATGTTAAAATTTCTTTACAAACATCATGAAAACTATACATTCGATGGATATGGATCTTAAGTCTTGGTATTTATTAAAATTAACTCATTAGCTAAGCGTTTTATAATTGCTTTCTTTAGTTTAAGTGAATTATATCATTTTTATTTATTTCTAACGACGCCATTTTAACGTCCGTTTCCATGGAAACGAGCATGGTGACCCCCATTTTTTATTTCATTTTTGCACTTGCACAACTTCCAAGAATATTTGTGCAAAGTTTCAAGAAAATGACACCACAACCTAATTTTGACGTAATTCGTAGTACTTCACCTTAACAATAATATTATATAGGGCTCAGCCCTTGGTGTCGCGCCAGGGTTAAGATTGGCAATGTTATTTGTATTGATTCATGATAAAATGTAATTAATTGTTACTTCATAAACGTATATATGACAACTATGCCCAGTTTCCCTCTGATGAAAGCAGTTCACGTACGTACACGCGCGGACGTCAAACCCTGCAGCAGTGCAGGTAGGCCTATAGATTTTCTGTAACGTGTAAAAATTTTGGACAAAATTGGCAAGTTTTACATTGATAACAGCCTATGGCGTTAAACAAGGGACGTATCATGCAATCATTATCATTGCAATGGTAACCGCACTGCCCAACTTCCACTTGCAAGCTGAAAACTATAGCGTTCCGTCTAAAAACTGGCAATTTTGAATTTAACTATTGACACTGGGGGCGCTTTTCTAAATTCAATCCCAGCATTCTTTGCGTATGCCACCGTTTATATGCGCGACTGTTTTCTCCCTTTGTCTATATTAACGATATTCAGTATGAGTGACAAGGTGCATAATAACATTTACTGGCTAATAAAAGAGGTATATTTAATAAATGGCATGTTATATAATAATAATTTGTTTCGTATTTGTTTATTTACGAGTACTCAAAAAAAACATGGCGGCGCCACGAAAGAAGGGTACACTTCCGGTTACTCGCAAAGTATATTATGAATAAGCGCATGCGTAGTCAGTAAGCCGCTGGCGCGACTAATATCACGGATTACAAGTGAAAAACTATTATGGATCAGGCAGCATTCGGGACGCGCGAACTTAACGGGCTGCGAGCGACAAACTGACCGTCGACGACGGACTAAAGTTTTTCAGTTCCGCGTTATTGCAAGCGAAACCATAAAATGTTTCTATTAAAGGTACGAAGCTCCTGCCAGGAACAAAGCAATGCAGAGTTGTGTTTGTTGGGATAATAAAATAAATTGTTTGTTGGGATTACAAGTGGAGTGCACTGTTCTTCAATGTATGCAAGTTTGCTTTCCATTGCAAAATTATTTTCGCCGGTCTACGAACGCACTAGCGAATCTCTCAAGCATTTTTTAATCATCTATTACAAAGAGCTGTCAGGTAGCCGTGTAAGTGCGAGGAAAAAACAGCACACTACAAACAAAATGACAAAGGGCACGAGAGCAAAGACTATCGGCATAAAACAAAGAGTCGGGCGCTTAAAATAAAATTCTTTGTTTGCCGTCCGCGTGCTGTTAGGTTTTCAGAGAAAATTAAGAAAACAAACACGACGTTAACACTATTACAAATAAAAATATTATTTTTCCAAAAAGAACCAAATAAAATTGAGCTTATGTTAGAACGCTTGTATTTTCCAAAAAGAACCAAATAAAATTGAGCTTATGTTAAAACGCTTGTGTTTTTTGTCTGTGCTTGTTTTTTCCCTGGCTGGCTGGCTAGTAGCTTTTCAAAAATCCACGGACGGTAAACAAAGAATTTTCTTTAAATGGCCTTGTACCATAAACACCAAACACACATGCCTTGAATACACAAATAAATCAAATTTGCATTTCATCAGCATAACAATGGAAATGTAACACTTGTTGCCATTATATATATTAAATTTCCCGCAAACAATGGGGACGAAAAAATAATATCTATGCAAAATGTTGACTTACTTTGGAAATTTTCGAGTCTTTTCATGTTTTTGAATTTCTTGTGTTGTTTCAGTCGTCGCGTCGAATAATTCTTGTAACTGAACTGCGTGATTGAAGAGTGAAATTTGAACAGTCACCGTGTGTCATGATATGCAAATTTTACTTACCCTTTATATGCAAATATGTACGCTGACCTGATAACATTTCAGGCTGCAAATTTGTATATCTCGTTAATCTAACGTATTTGAAAATCACGTTATGAAATGTGTTTATATTATGATTGATTTTCTCCATGCAAGTTACTTTAATATCTGTTAGCTGAAAAGACAAGTGTCCTTACTTATTTGAATACAGTTTGCAATATCATGTGGGAGTGATATAATTCCCACGTTTCACATGAACCACTTTCGACACTGAAAGCGATACGATTAATCTCCTCCAAGCTGTTTTTATACAAATTGTTGAAATTCGACCCGTATAACCGTGGCCCTGCGATCTTTATCAACGCAGATGTTGCACGTTAACCAATTTGTTTACACTGATAGACCACGGTGGCGACGCATTTTCGCTAAACCGCGTGTGACCGGAATGCATATCGGAACTATGCCTGCCTTTGAAAGATGCACATCTGTTGAAATCACATATTTTTAACTACAAAGTTAGCAAGAAAAGGGGACTGCTTTAAAAAATGTCCTTACAGATGACTCAACGTGCAAGCGAATGAGTGTACGTGCTGGAACAAATTAAATTCTTACTCGTCCAATCCCCCAGCACCCGGATGTGGATGCTGTATGACGTCACCTCCGCGTTCGGTTGCTGAGGATGGAAGGCAAAAGAAAATGCAGTATAGGTCACAGAAATACCCCTTTGTCATGAAATAAAAAAAATATCACTACCACATCCTTAAGCCAATGAAAAAATAAACAGCTGCACCACTGCCCGTTTTAAAAATACTATAAATACAAAAATAAACACACAGATAAACAAATAGAAAACAATTCGACAGGCTGCCTCTCGCCATAATGAGGATTGATGGATATTAAAACAATATGCTTATTGTCTGGCTGGCTGTGACAGAGGCCCATAAACCAATTGTTTGACGGGGCTCATACTTCCTCACATACTATTACCCTAATGATCAGGCAATAAGCATATCCTGCAACTTATAATCATAAGGCTTGACGTCAACAAATCCTGTTTCATTGTCACTAGATATTTCACTGGAATGATGCGGTATATTTTTAGGCTTATTGAGCACACAGAGATCTCATATGATACTAAAGGTTGCGCCAAACTGAGTTGAAGATATAGCGTTTTTGATTTTCTAGAACGCTGACTATTTTTTCTGTCTCGCAAGTGTTTAAAAGGGTTTTTTGCAGTAACTTTGATGGTATTGTTCTTGTGCGAAGCAAAATTCTTAAACGAGGAAGGGTCCGACGAGAAAATATCGCCTTTTATTGGGAAAGGAAAATGACTAAATTTCAGTAACGGGTGAAATTTGTTTCCATCAAACGATATCAGCGATCTCTGAAATCCAGATTAAGCAGGCTGTAGAAGGTGGGTGGGGGTGGGGGCGGGAGGGGCAGTACGTCACTGAATTTTCAAATTCTTCCTACGGCTTGATTCTCGTCTTTCATTGGACGTATCGGCAACACTTTGACTGACACGGTCCCTCCCTGGAGGGACCGTGGACTGACTTTCATCAATGTGCAACCCATAACTTATCGAGGCAGACTACCACCTCTGAATAAAATGCCAATGACCTTTGAACTTACCGTTGTTAAAGTAAATGGATGCCACTGCATTGTAGATATGCTTGGAATATTTAACATAATATACTGAGAAGGAAACGAAAAAAAATAGTTGAGCCTCTTACAACTTTAGTGCAAAAGAGAATAATCATATATAAAAATATAATTCAAGAGAAACCTAGTATTTGATCTTCGAGAGACTCCACATTATTTAATACGTTATTCGGTAATGATCTTGATATTGAATAATTCTTTTGAAGAATGATAGATACAATTTCAATCATTGTAATTACAAATTCTATTTCTTTAAATAATGATATATACTTGTATGCACAAAATTATCAAAATGATAATAACACAAATTACTTCAAGTACAAAGTAATGATATCTGTTACTAAAGTTTCATGCATCCTGCAATCTTAAGACTGAAGAAGTATATATATATATATATATATATATATATATATATATATATATATATATATATATATATATATATATATATATATATATTAACAAATTACACATACACATATATGTTTGTACGTGTAATTTGTAATATATATAATTTGTAATGCATATATATATGTATATATATATATATATATATATATATATATATATATATATATATATATATATATATATATATATATATATATATATAATTTTGTCTGAAGATTGCAGGATGCATGAAAATTAAGTAACAGATTTCATTACTTTGTACTTGAAGTAATTTGTGTTATTATTTATAACTTATAACGCTCTGCTTAGCACCGAGCACTGTAATTTCCCACGAGGACATCTGTAAACTATATATATATATATATATATATATATATATATATATATATATATATATAATATATATATATATATATATATATATATATATATATATATATATATATATATATATATATATATATATATTTATGTATGTATGAATGTATGTATGTATGTATGTATGTACATACCTAATGGGGCAAGAAAATGACGGCACCTTTTGTCATGTCATCATGGTGTGTATATATGTTTGAATGTTTGAATAGCCCGCCTTACCTGCCCTGGTTGTCCTGGAAAGTGGTTTTTGGTAAAGCGTATTTCAATGACTTCACATGGATGCCGGATGACGTTTTCGATGGTGGCTTCCTGATAGCGACTTCTGAGAAAGCGGACGATCCTTTCCAGGAAGTAGAAAATGAGCGGGAAAATTACCCACATCCACGTCTTCAAGGAAAAAATAAAATCCTTTTATTTTGTAAGAGGACGAATAAAAGCTGTATAGTCACGTTACTCGATTATATCTGAAGTGAAGCATGCAATTTTGTTTTAATTTGCATATTGTCATAGAACATATACATCAGCATTGAAGCTTGCCGTGCTGACGTTAAAGGGATACAGTCGTCGGTCAACGGACCCACACGACCAATGTAAACACTGTATCCAAGGTACGATGGTGATTAATGAAAGTTAAAACATGTCTGCCATAATCTACATCGTATCATTTAAATGTTGCAGCCATGAATGATGAGGTGCATCTAGATATCGTGCAGGAAACGCATTGTTTGTAAACAAGAAACTCGCACAGGCGCAGTTCCAACGACTATTTCCCTTTAACAGAACATTACGCGCGACTTCTCAAAATTTGCGCCTGCCGATCTACCTCTGTATACAATCGTTCGAGTCAATAACAACAGCAACAACGGGGCGACAGGTAGACAAAGCTGCCTTGAAGGTCGCAACGATATCAATCAGCGATTCAGATTTGTCCATTTTCATATATTGCTTTATAGTTACAGCAAAAATATTAACACTGTTATTTATGTTAGCAAACAAAAAATGAAAATTCGCATGTGGCCAACACTGGTAAGTATTTTCTCAAAAGGACCACAATCACGGTTCCTCCTCTGTTGCGTGGTGACACTAAAGCCGTAACCAATAATATATAGTCCATAACGCTTTCATTTCGACGGCAAAACATAAATAAAATGGCAGACTTGCAGTTTTATTACCAAATAATTATTTTTGACAGCAATAAATTGAGTACTTTGAGGTGCAATGAATCGAAGGCAGACAACAGATAGAACCACATCTGGTGCAGGTTAATAGCTGAAAACTGGGCAGAGTTGTCTCGTTAACAAGGTTTGAGAGATAATCGTTTCAATTTATGAGTGTATGTGCCCATCACAGAATTATTTTGAGCCATATGACCCAGCTTTTTAAAAAAAGTATTAATGGGGACAGATCGTATTGTAATCTAGCATTAATATCGTGCAAAATTTCTCTCTGGAACAATTATCAACATACCGTCTCATTTTTGTCAATGTTTGAAACCAAAAATCCCCGCCGTTCCGTGTTAACTCTATGGGGCATAATAATTTAAGATATTCACGAAAACGGAAGACAGATTATTTTCCTTTCACTATTTTTCTAGCGATGTCAAGCAAGCTCTTCGACTTCAAAGATCATTTTCAGGGTCTCACTGTTTCTGATAATAATTTCCAGAAGCACCATTGCCAGTTCTTGGTGGCAAGACAAGTGAATTTGAAATTTAATGCTGAATATGTTTGCAGCTATATAAATCAAATTTATAGTCAAATGCCCTGCCACTGCTTTGAAATCACGTGAATGCTGGGCGTGTTATGACGTCACTTTTCTAGTTTGCTGGTCCTGCAGTCTGGTTTGCTAACCTTGCAGTCTAGCTTGCTAGTCCTGCAGTCTCGTTGCTGGTCCTGCAGTCTAGTTTGCTAGCCCCGCAGTCTCGTTTGCTTGTCCTACAGTCTAATTAGCTCATCCTACAGTCTAGCTTGCTAATCCTGCAGTCTCGTTGCTAGTCCTGCAGTCTAGTTTACTAGTCCTGCAGTCTCGTTTGCTAAGTCTTGCAGTCTAGTTTACTAGTCCTGCAGTCTCGTTTGCTAAGTCTTGCAGTCTAGTTTGCTAGTCCTGCAGTCTATTTTGCAAGTCCAGCGGCCAATCCTGCAGTCTCAATTACTAGTCCAGCAATCTACTTTACTAGTCTAGTTTGCTAGTTCTGCAAAAATTGCAATCAAACGGACGCATCATACGTGTTGACTTCATATCCATCCGACCAGTGAAGTCGCCAATTCGCTGACCCGTGATAATTTGCAGCCCTGTACCTGCGACCACTATGTAAACTTATCCGAGCATCATAATGCTTTAAATTATGATGCCAAAGTTAAATTTTCCTTTTGCGGAAGGGCCTACTGGGATTGAATGTGCCTCGGGGACATATTTTCAGACACCCGATTATTTCAAAATACTCTGCTGTTCTACTGCTCGTGTGGGTTTATTCTGACTGTGGACTAAATAAAGTTTTCCCCGCGTGAAAATCGAATATTTAAATTTTCCTTTAGTGGTAACACGAGGTGTAGCGGCTATTTTAACTTTCAAAGGTGTAGGTAAATTCTGGTAGACGTCATCTGTTTCTCTAATCCTTCAATTCCCTTAATTTTATTCCGAGAATTATTTACGAAAGATATAAATTTCAATTTTCCTAAAGTGTGTACAAAACTAAAAATTGCAGTTTCGAAGTAGTAGTACTTTAATCCCAAGAATTATGACCCCGAGTCTCAAACCTAACCATGGTAATAATCTTGGTTGTTCACATTTTCTGCTATTTGTAAAATGTATTACCTAAGAAGCAAATCCGATTAACTGCAGATGGAGCTATAAAAGATTTGATTGTTAACGACGCACGAATAGAAATATGCCCATTGCCGGGCCGACATAGATATTGTTAAAATCTCTTACGATCTCGCGTGACTTGACGCGAGAGGTCGTTTTCTTTTTTCTTACCTCTTGATGGATTCTGTGGAAGATGGGCGGCGACTCGCACGTGACTGGCGCAATGTTCATTTGGTAGGTATTTTCTGCGTACGTCATTATTTCAGATTTGTTAAGCATCAAACATCCGGGAATGTGTACCTGTACATTCCGTTGCATTTTTAAAACGCCACTGCCGGGTAAAATATAAATATACAGAATATGTGAGACCTGATTATCATACGATTGACGAGGAAACATTTTTGCAAACCTTTAAGGGATGGACCATTAGCTCTTGGGAGGAGGAATCAAAAATAGAAAAAAAATTCAAGCAAAAACTTAGGAAAAAAATCTTCAGACTAGTTCGAAAAATAAAATTCAGAACGCAAAAAAATGATAAATCTGACAATTTATTTAGAAAAAAAAATTAGCACATCATGGCTCATTTGGAAAAAACATAAAAAATTTAAAACTAAAAAAATATTCACAATTTGATTGTGACCACCCTTGCCTCCCAAGATCTAATGGTCTGTCTCTAGGCCAATTTCCGAAGTTGATAATTTAAAGGAAAAGAAAGAGATAGTAAAGGAGTGTTCTGCCATGATTTAGAACCGTTATCATTAAATTTAGAAAGTGTTCATACAACTTACCTCGAGGCGTGGAATAAAAGAAGTATATAAAATACAATAAATAAATGGTGGATATACCAAAATACTTCATAGCTGGCAGTCCTAGACGTGAAGGAGAGAAAATTAAGGAAATGTGCGTTATTGGGTGTTTGATTTGGAATCTGAAACTTCGGTTGGCATTGGAGAACAAGGCTACGAGATATGTGACATTTTAGGTCACTAAAAGTTGAAAACCACTTGTTGCAACCAATGATGAGCTCAAATAGTGTAGGCTCACCATCTCCAACCCCGCAATATTTTACCCTGAGGTATGTAAGAACAGTCGGCCTGATTTTAGCTTGTTAGCCTGCATTTGTAGAAGATCTCAGAGAAAGTGTGTCAATACTTTTTTCATCTCTCTGTCTTTAAGCGCGATTGGAGGTAAAACGTCACGTGAGTCACGCGGAATGTACACGATCCAAGCAGAAACGTGCTTGTCTTGTAACTTCATTGTGAAATATTTTTCTTACCTGACCGCCCTTGTTGATGAAGTGAAAATAGCACAAAGAATTATTATCATAAGAAAGCCTGTAGTACCAGCAACTGAAAGAGAGTCACACAAGACATTCTAATAATGGCGGGAAAGGACTGTTGTCTGCAGCTTATGATGTCAATGTTCAGTTTTTACGGCCTGGGGGGGCCGGCAAAATCTTGTCGCCGGTGTTCAAAAAAATGATGACCCCCCTGAATTTTTCGCGAAAAAATGATGACCCCCCCCCCCTTTGTCCGACGAAAAAATTTGATGACCCCCCCCCCCCCCCCCGCGGAAAATCAAACCAAAACCCATATGTCAAATTTACCCGCACGGTTTGGATTTGAACTCCAGTACGCGGCGCACTTTATTCGTGTAGCAGAGATGAAAGTGCACAAACTTCTCAGCCACATCCATGCAAACGTCTGTTAATTAGGACGACTGTAAGGCAATTTTGAACTTCATTTCCATGGACAACTTATGTCCATGGACATTGTACAAAGTAAACTTTATTTGAGTGGTTCGCCAAAGGCAGCCCTCCGGTTAAGAGGGTCATGGGCCATTACGTAAAGTCAACTTTATTCTAGTTGGCAACCAAAGGTGGCCCGCTGGTAAAAAGAGGGTCGATCATGGCCATTGCACGAAGTTAACTTTACTGACCATGGCCGCTGAAGGCGTCCGGCCGTTAAGATGGTCATGCAATAAAGAGACAGTTACAATAAAGTCAATTTATTGTAGTGGGCCACCGCAGGCGGCCCGCCGGTAAAGAGGGTCGATCATGGCCATTGCATGAAGTAAACCTAATTGGAGTGGGCCGCCAAAGGTGTCTGCCCGTTAAGAGGGTCATGGGTAATACATAAAGTATATATTTATTGTAGTGGGCCGCCGAAGGCGGCCCGCCGGTAAAGAGGGTCGATCATGGCCATGGCATAAAGTGACTTTATTGTGGGTATTATGTTTTTGAAATGTGGTGACCCCCCCTTTCCTATCAGTGAAAAAGTGATGACCCCCCTTCGTGGATTCCAAAATTATGATGAACCCCCCCCCCCTGGATTTTGCCGGCCCCCCCCCGGCCGTAAAAACTGATCTGCAGCTTATGATGTCAATGTTTCGTTTTCTGAAATTCGAATTTTGACTCCCATTGTTTTAATCTGTCTCCAGGAGTATGTTAGATTGTCTGCCAGTTGTCTGGGTGATGAACTGTCTCCATATAAAATCGTTCATTAAAATTGACTTCAATTGCTCCGTGTTAATCTGTCTCGCGAAGTAGTATGCCTGATTGTCTGCATGTCGTCTGGGTGATGAACTGCTTCCGTATTAAATCGTTCGTTAAATTGACTTCAATTGCTCTACGCGACAGCTTGCAACAGAGTGGCCAGCAAACTATATTTTGTTAGGTCTAAACGTTCTGACAGTTTCTGACATTTGTCAATATAACCTCATTCAAAACTTCAAGCTATTAAATTTCCACCGGAAACATGTTTGATGGCCGGCAGGGTACATGTTTACAAGTACACGACGGCGCTGAGACAGCGACATCACTGTGCGATCCCTTCTCCAAGTCCAATATGTTCTGTGCAATATGTGACTCTAACCCTGTTGAACCATTCAAACACTCCAATCTCGCGGGGCATCAGCTGAAATACTCTTCACTCATTCGAGGTCACAAAGTTGCTTGGGGACCTTGTACAAAATTCCATTTACGGTAGAACGGGCCTTGGAGACAGATATTCGGACTATCAAAATTGTTCAATTCTTTTCTGATGTACCACTTGTGGGAGTTCATTTTAAAGCTCTTGGTGTAAGAAAACTTTTCACCTTAGTTTTTCAAAAATTTCATTTTCTTCATAACGTTAACATAGGGATGCGGCCATTGTGTATTTAAAATATCTGTGATTCTTGAGTAATTTGTTTCTCTAGTACCAAAATTAGCGCAGTGACCCCTGATTTTTATTTTTGATTCTAAAAGAGAATGGTCAAAATATTGCTTGAGAAAGGTTTGAGAAAAAGTTTTAAATATTTCACTTTCGAGGTGCATACAACCTTACGATTCATTCAATTCGAGGTTTCGACAGTCTAGGGCTGTTGGACTTCACGATTTGCAAAAAGCTGTCGCCTAAGAATTGTATCGTCGTCCTCTTTTAAAATCCTTACGGTGAGTGCCCCCAACTCCTTACAATTGGAGAGGCTATCAACAATCGGCAAGATTGTAACAAAAATATGTAAACAACTCACCAGAACAAAATAATACTTTTGTTGGATTCTGTAAAAAAGAATGAATATGTGTGAGTTACAGCTATAATTTCTTGGCACATTGGTGGAGCTGGTAAATCTTGTCGTTGGTGCAGAAGCGTTTTACATCACTGAGCGAAGACGCCTCCCTGTTGGTCGCACCTTCTGATACAACCCGATTGAGAAAACCATACTGACAATATAAATACACGGGCAGTGTGCCGCTTTACGCGAAAGCGGCAAAAATGATCCATCGGGCAGACAGAAAGACTCCTACAGAGTATCGCCATGGATTTCGGTTTTCGGAAGGCGTTTTCTGCTAGACTTTTACAAATTGCTTTCATCTTTTTTGTCTCGTTTATTTTGGTTTGTTTTTTTTTTCCTATATAATATGACAGTGTGTGGTCTAACTTACTCAACTAAATTGTATCTATAGTGATGTTCCATATATTATTGGCTGTATAGATTGATAACAGAGGCCACAAAAATATTTTACGCGTCTGTAAACTCATAACCACGCAAAAGTTGCTAGCACGTTTCCTCAGCACAGTTGTTAGTAAGCTTGCATTATTTGCTTGATTTTAACACAAAAAGTTTACAATATCACGGTTTTTAACTTTTCTACAGACTCTTTTCCAAAACTATCAACAACCGTCACGAGTGACCTCGATACAGCGCTCTGGGGCACATATTGCGCTACGACATGTGGTATTATGCAAATAAGATACTTTTCCGGGCCAGATCTGTGTGCACAGCTTGTGATTAAAATCTATTGACGTCAAGATGACTGATTGCGAGTTACAGTTTTTAACAAGTGACTACACAAAGTTTTGGTTGAATGAGCGGGAAAGTGAATATCTCACAATGTGAAAATAAGCTGTCACTCTGCAGGGTTCAGCATTATGAGGCTGTGGAACCAGGGGACCAAAAGCGTACACACCGGTAACAAAGACGCCCTCAACGGTCCAATTGGCAAACTTACCTCGTTTTGACAGCTTGCTATATTTATTTCTGGAAAATCTTTATTGTAATGTTGTGACGAATTTACCACATTCACAATGTGAGCACCTGTATGGATCACTATCGAATAAAAGGAAGCGTTAATAAGTTGTAAATTCAATGATTTTCATTATGCGACCACTGCGGAAAGACACTTTCATGAACTTATATCGAATCCGTAGATTTGTACAAAGTCTACATTAATTAACTTAGTACAATCATTAATACCACAATGCATTAAAGCATATTACCCGTTTATCAAATTTGCCAGAAGTGCCATTTGCCCTGTATAATCACACGCCACCAACGACCGCATAAGGTATATCAATCCAGTCAGAATTCACACCACCTCGCAGAATTCGGGCTAAACATGTTGCACCTAATTTACAGTCAAGTCTAAACACTGTAAGAATGTCAAGATCAATCAAATGCAACGTTGAATTGTTAAACTTTACTCTATTCGTACATCATTATTCCATTTTTGGAAGCACTTCACGCGTCATGTAAACGAAAGGCACGTCTACACTACACTACACCGACAGAGTCTGAAACGGACTAACAAAGCCGCTTAAAGAGCGCCTGCGCAAAATACATACGCACACAAGACACAAAAGCACACATACGCACACATAAATTCAATCAGAAATGTCCATTGGGTATATGGCAGCGAATGACGATGGAAATAATTTAGGCCTTCATTGGAACGCATATCGTCTGCGCTATTAGTAAGCAATTTGATTTCAGGACACTGTAAATTCTTTCTAATAGTGATATAACCCGCTTCTATCGCATGGAAATACTATTTGGAAGCCATATCAAAGCATTTGGTATGTGAACTCCACAACGTCCACGATGATGAACACGTGATGGTAAATGTTCATCTGGAATTTTTAGATTTCGCTGTCGAACTCTGCAGGGTACTCAGACGCACAAAAAAAATCATGTCATCGAGATGAAAGACAAAAATATTGTAATTTGCCATTTTAGACGGTTTTACATCAGGATTTCGAGACAGTTGAAGACTTATTGCGATCGTGATATGTTGGCAAACTTGAAGGTCGGGGTGTCCTCATTTGAGACCTTGCCTCGTCCAGCACTACGTTCTCTCCGCGGGCAGTACACCTACACGCCCTCAGTGTGTCTGGCGAACTTTAGGCGGGAAACAAAGTGAGCTTTATCTGCGCCGATTGAATTGAGTTTTTATATGTTTTATACCAACTTTTGGTGAACACCCATCCAAATACAAAGAACAAGGCACCACACCGGCATAGGCGTTACATTTTTGACAAAATTGGACCAAAGCCCCGGGCAGGGCAAAACTTGCTCTTTGTTACCGACCGATGTCACCGCTGAACAAAAATTACATGCCTTCTAGTGTACCGCGCGCGCGTATGATTCTGAAATTACATGTCAGAGGGACATGGACGTGCGATTTGACCTGCATGTGAGTCGAGTCCATTTTTGGGTAATTTTATGAGTGAAGTGTCACTCGACAGATACACAAACACAATAAACAAACAAACTTACCAGCAGCAAGGCAGACGAGGATTGCACAAACCACATGTATTTGTTTCGCTTGGTCGATGTATTTTCTCACGCGGCGTCTTGCGACCTGTAATACAATAAAGGTGAGGTTAAAGTGTCAATTCTGTGACTTGAAATAAAATTTTCACTATTTTGTTCCTGAAAGCAAGTACATATCCGCCATCTTCTGCCTAAAGTACATTTATTGAAATACAAGGTATCAGCTTTGTAAACACACTGAATTCAGTTGTGTACATGTCAAATGTTGTTTCTGACAAGTGAACTCTTGTCCAGAATTAAATTTGGCTGTCAGTTGAACACAAGGCACTTTTATTTGATTGGGGTGTGTTGTAAATTTACAACAGAAAGGAAAATATGAACAATATATAAAATGTAAAGCTAAAAGGACGAGTGGTCGTCTGAACAAGGACAATACTGGATATATCATTGATCGTTCTTTTGAATTCAGGAAATGTCTCCATTGTTGTGTGTACGGCAACTTTGATGCAGGACGCGAGAAAAAGTGCAGGGGATTTCAGTTTGTAAAGTTACACGTATTATAAAACAACGATGACTAACTGAGCACTTAATAAACCCTAACTACAAACTTAACCGCCTTTCAAAGGCACGAACCACAATATTATTTATTTATTTATTTATTTATTAGCCGTGTTCACAATAATGACATTGGCTCAGAAGAAAGAGAGAAGGGAAGAAAATGTATAATACTGAAAATTTTCAGATTCACTTCATTCAAATTAGCTCAGAAGTGATTAAACTTTCTGTCTGAAAATCTGTAACAATTCATTCATGTATTTTGCAACAACATGAACAATGCAACTGTCAGTACATGACAAAAAAGTACTTAAAAAGAGAATCATTGTCAAAGCATTTTAGCTGGTTCTGAATGTTAAAATTATTTCTAAATAAATTGTTCGTACAGTTTGTGCTGGTTTACTTGGACATAATAAAATACAATGGATTTCATCACCAACACCAGAATGGCAAAGGGTAAAAAGTCGAAAATGTCTTGGAATGTTTTTAAAACGACCAATTTCTACTGCAAAAGTATGGTCGGAAATTCTTGCCTTTGTCAAAGCAATTCTGTGAAATGGAGACTTAACAAGTAATAGATAATTTTCACATTTAAACATGTTTTTAATACTACAGTATACATTTAATTTGTTATTTTTTGACAAGGCATTTTTACAGGCTTCCTTAAATTTAGACTTTAAAGACTTTTTCACAAGTTCGATAACTGTTGACAACAATATAACAGCAATTCTGATGACTGGGTATGAGTACGATTTGTTCAGATCAAAGACAGCATCATATTCCGAAGTGGTTTAGTAAGATGACTAATGCAAAACAGTCAACTCTTTACGGAGCAAGCGCCATTCAATGAGGGATGTATCGAACCAAGACCTCGGTTCGCAGTCTAAACAACAAGATTAACACGGCCGAAAGTAAGAAAGACCAGCAAATCTGTGGAAATATCTTAAAACTTACCCCCTCCCCTCTACAAATTCGCAAAAACCTTCAAACTCATGATAGATGCGCCTTGCAAGTTAGCGCCTATCGGGGTCAGCACAGGGTCACCGAAACACGGTGCTTAAGTGGCCTGCTTTCTCTCCAGGAGAATTTCTCGCGGTTTTATTCATACATATTCAAGACATTCCGAGCTTAATTTGAGCGATAATTTCTCTCCCTCAATTTCTCACACCAGAGAAGGGCGCAATTCCATACCACAATTAACCCCAAATTTGCCCTAATAAGGTGTTTACCGAGAGTGTCTTTTATCTGGTCTCGGCAATGTGGAACTCTACTTGTTTATACCGGCTGCATTTCAGGAATACCTATGGCAACTGTAGTCGCCTTCTTGCCTTGACTGCAGCCGAGTTGTCAAAATAACCTCCAGTTAGATTTAGTATATCACCGAGGGCAAAAATTCACGCTTGACTTTCAAATATAATAAAATACTTGCGAAGGGTTACGATGTGGAGTTTTCAGAAATGCTGCTATAACTTCAAGGGCAGCAAGTTGAATTCCACAAACCATTCGTGCGTGCATGCGCGATGAATAACCTAATCATTATACCTAAAAGTTTATTCAAAATAGTGTCACATTTGGTTTTGATATGCAACACAACATTTATCTATCAGACCATGGACGTAAAAATGGATCCTTCTTTTTTACGTCCATGATCAGACATTCCTAACAAGAATTTAAGAAATTACTCGTTCAACAGTGACAAAAATCTTACTTGTCCATCAAGGACGTTGTGATAGAAACATTAACTGTGGAAATCACATGTCCGGGTCTCAGGCTACAAGCTAAAGGGATGTAGGCATTTGTCTGACAGCTATATTTAGCAACAAAAGCTAAAACCCAATCAACCCAATCAACACCGTCACTGCCATTTGTCAGGATAATTCGGCAAGACAGTACACTTTACCGAGATTATACAATACGGAGCATCAAGATGGATAAACTCATTTCGCATTGTGTCCTTAGTCTCAACTTCCTTGCGCACGCTGTTAAAACAAGGAATATTGTTCACAGGTGTTAGTCGTAAAGATAGTTGAGTGCCACAACATTTGATGTCGCCCTCAAACAGAAACTTAATTAACACTCCATATGATGAATTGGGGTGTTATAGCTTCGACTTGACATGCATATATGAAGAGAACCCCTCCGATGATGGCGCTCTTTACCTGTACAGCTGTTTTCTCATCACATACTCATTTTGACACCCCTAACAACGAAATTTATTCTTTACATCTAGAATTTTCGTCGGCTTGCATACACAACTTTCGCGTAAGGTTCTCGCGACTTGTGTCGATTTTCGCTACACTAAGAGGTGAAAACTTTACTTACTCCCAGTGATTCAAAATGAGCCCCCCCCCCCCCCCAAGCACTAGAGTCGCATTCTACAGTAGCCTGACACGCTGAAAATTTGACATGTCTGTTTACATGTTTTGCGTAACATATTGTGATGTCATCGTTTTAGTTGTTTTAATGCCATTATTATTACTATTACTTACATCGTATTATTTATATCGTACTTTATTTCAAGAGGGTCGTCTGGGTTACAAAAAATATTCCAATTTTACATCAGAGCCAAGAAACGTCATAAAAACAAGAAAGAAACTTCATGTAATAAAATATAACAATTGCAATCATGGGGGAAATAATTCAACAACCGAACAGAAACAGCAAAACAAGTCAATCCAGCGAAGAACCTTCATTCATGAATTTGTTGCGGAGAAAATTGCGAAACTGGGTTTTAAAATGTGGCAAACCGCTAATGCTTCTAACGGAGAGCGGAATTATCTTTGCGAATCATGGTAGTTGCACTGATGACCTTTAACCGGCACTTGTCTTGAATGAAGGAGCTTATAAATTACGGTTGCTGGCACCACGAGTATTTAAATCATTCATATCCGACACATGACGGAACTGGTTTGAGAAATCACGCACGAGACCATTAAGAACTTTGAAAGTTTGTACAGTTTGCTTGCATGAAACCTAGCATTGACCGTTTAACGACATGCTGTTTTCCTGATTACGCTAGAATGATATCCACTGTGGGGAAAAGTGATCAGACGTCCTCAATGACTTCTCAACGTATACATGTCCAGTGAAACAGTATCGGTAGCACAATAGTAATGCTCTGAATGATCGAAAATTTGATCTTGGGAGGAGGACGGAAGTAGGGAAAATCTGCTCAGCAAAAGTTGTTAAAATACTTTTTTTTCAAGCCTTCCTGCTTCGTAAAAATTATTCATGCGAAGATACACGGAACCAATGTACATCAATGACTCAATGTCAAAATTCACAAATTACTGCATGAGACTCTACTTCTTCAGAGAACAGCGATTCGAAAAGTGAAACTACGCAAGATGATGATGATGATGACGATGATGATGATGATGACGACGAAGATGATGATGATGATGGCAACGATGATGATGATGGCGACAACGACGACGATGATGATGATGCTGATGATGATGATGATGATGATGATGATGATGATTATTATTATTCACATACAAATTTTGGCAGTTACTGAAACTAACGTTCGGACTGAAAGTCGCCTTCGATATCTTTGATTTTCCAATCGCAAATATGTTTGACGTTATCTTGAAGACATAGTTTTCTGTATTTGCCCATGCAGATTATCAACATTCCCGTGAGAATACTTGCAACCTGCGTATCCTCGCCGATTGCGAAAAATCTTTAGGGAGAGAGAGATTATACGAAACAGCATGTTTTAATTAATTAGGCATAGCAACATGATGCCTACTGGTAAAACCTCTGCCAGATACCAAGCAAGCATGGACTTTTTGAACGTCTGCAAACAGTGCAGTGGTGACAGAACGCAATCTTTACCGCCACTACCCCGACACTGATTAGCAACGACGTTCATTGGGAATGATGGAAATACGGTCCCGAAGGGGGACTGTGAGAGAAACACATCGCCCTGCTACGGGGGAAGGCTCTAATCATGTTATCCATGCCCGGGGACGGGTGCTGAAATCAATATGTCATGTGGTATGAACAGCCATTGCTTCTTGTACGTCCATCAGATATGGCGCCAAAACAACAATTTGTCGGCTTGGGCAAAAACGGGGTGTCAGGCCTAAAACCAGATAAATTTGCGGATTGAATCTCTTACAGAGAACATTACACGAGAGTCATTTGACCACGTGACCTCTCCCAGGTCAGGATTATTCCCTTGGTGTTAATTTACGATAAATTTGCCCCTTGGTTTACCAAACGACACCCGTAAACATGTTCCCCTCTGGCTCTATGTAATAAGTTTTACATGGGCTGACGCCGCGCTTATCAAGCACTCAAAAAAGCGATTTCGCCGGAAATTTCAAGTATTTCGATACCATTAAACGTATCAGCCATCGCCTGATAAAGCTGTATCACTCGACAGATCCATACCTAAGTGCATAAATTTGCCCATTCAGCCACTCGCCATCGGCTGCGTGAGGGTTCATCATAGGGACGCGGTCGATCCTCTCGAGCCAGTTGGTGAACTTTGAACCCTGCCGTGCGCGTAAACTTTGCACGAATCGTTACACCAGCAACAAAATAGGATCGTGCATATTCAATTTTTGGAATTTGGCGCCAGGGCAAACATCATGACCGAAAACTGCAATTTTTACATGGGAAGCCCAAACGAATTTCCCCTAAGATGGCGGGCGCGTAAAATGCGAAAAATGCAAACATGTTGTGGGAACTTTTTCGAAGGTCTGATCGCAACGAGACTTGATGGCTTAGCTTAGACAAATTGCTTTGTCTGAACACTTCAACCTTATCACCATCAGACTCTCACTTTAAATCGCTGAGACCATGTTCCCGGCAAATAACACTTGATCAACGCTTTACCAGACCTACTTCCCATCCTCGACACTGATGAGAGCAATACACTCTGTACATGTTCCTGAAGCGAAAGCCGAGAGCTGTTAGGTGGAAGAACCCGTTTCCGATGGGAAAAAATTAAACAATGAGATGTTCGTACATCGTAAGCAGCTGTACTGTGAGCTACTGAAAACATTTATTGAATTGGCTCCTCGGAATACGACGGTGGTCAGATTAACGCAAATTTTCCAATAAACACGATTGGAACTAATTTTGGAAAATTGGATGGTGAAGTAATGTCGATTTAATCTACAAATGTTATCTCATCTGCTTTACTTTTGATATTACACGCTTGTTTTTATGAGTAATTTGCGATATTGCAACATTCAACTATATGGGACCTAACACTTTTGAGAAATTTGCAAAATATGAAAATCCAGTTATCCCAAATTAGTTCCAATCGTCTTAATATCTGTTAGTAAAACTTAAAAAACATTTTGGGGATGCAAATAATTTTCCGTCATTTTGCGCAGATCTTAAGAAAATCTGGCGACGAGGCAGGGAATGTCATTTGTATGTAATGGTAGTTGTAATATTTATTGCAGAAAGATGACGACCAAATCCAGTCTGGTCAATCGGACTTGTATGTCACTTTGACGTTTCCAAGTACAATAAAAGCAAGTGCGCAGCGTACAATACACAATATACGCACAGAAAAAAAATGCATTTAAATTATCTATTTCAATAAAAAGTGCCTTTCCGTTTTGAGGAAAACCTGTTCAATAAACTTTGCAAGATTTGAATATTGTGGCTTATTATTTTCCGACATGCAATGAACAAATGGATTTCACTTTCAACAGCCCTTTGTATAGTTTACACCGCCGGTTGAAATGACGGCCAGATCCCCAGTCTTGCAAATAACATCATTACATGTATAGGTTGTAGGAGAATTAGCCCTGGCAAGTCACCCACTGTACGGGACACTTTCCCCAGCCCTATCCCCAACCCATGCCAACACTGGTGAGCGGGAAACGTCCAGATGGTAAGGTGTTTAGAGGTAAAAAGTCTATATACTATATCCTGGATTAGGTGTGACTTTTCCATGATATTTTTCCCTGACGATTTCGCAACATTTTTGTCGGAACCGCAATGATAGTTAGTGGAAAAGAACGGCACTCGCTCTTTCGTTTCGTGGACTTGACTGCACGGTCTGAGAAAGCCAAAGGTCATGCCAACCACACGGTCATGGGCTCCGTGACTGGTGGGACTTTCTAGGGTTCACACCGGCTGCCATGTCCAAGGTGACAAATAACATATTTCACATTCGCGCCGACGCGGCAACTTATTCGATGTATTGCGGCCGCATAGCGTTGAGTGAGGGGTGTCCCTGAACGCACGATAGAACTGATACGAACCGCCTGTGGGAACGGCATTGAAGATCTCGTGGAAAAAAATTAATTCCTGCAAATGTGACAAGTATCTTCCGTCCAGCAGATGGTTTCGCGATTAAGCATGCGTACTATACGAGAATTCTGCGAGAACTTGAATATTTCGGCCGTATAATTATATACATCTCTTACAATTATCAATCAGTAAACCTATGAAGCTGACAGTCTGGGTTATCTTTAAAAATTTTGTTTTCTTTGAATTTCGCCATTTAATCGGAAATGCTTGTTTGGCCTGTCCAAGAAGGGCATTAAAGATGCTCACACGATTCATGTTTTCCGGACAGACGTCCCGGGTCAGGGGTCGATGACCTTTCACCTCTCAACAAATTGCTTGTCAATTTGCGATCTGAACTAAATTTGGGAAGGTTACACTGTTTTAAAGGCCGTTGCACACCTGTTCGTTCGTCTAGAAAACTGCCACAGTGAGTCTGCTTTCCAAGTGACCTCTGACCCATCTCACTGGCAATGCTCCGTCTCGCGAGTAGATGCGAACTCCAGACGGATTTATCAGCGACTCGAGACGATCATTTGACGGCTGTCAAATTCTAACATCTAACATCTTTACACTGTTAAAGGTCGCTTCTCCTCTTGCGACGTGTTTGCGAGGGGGAAAACAAAGCGGTCTGTTGTACGCACAGGAAAAACACTCAGAGTTTGCAACGCTGAAATACATGTACTAGTAACGATACCCATCCCAATAGCTTCTATAGACTATAGTCTATAGTAGCTAAAAATTGTTATATGTAAGGTCGAACCTGATCAGTGTATTCATTGCAGTACAATTTCTGGGAAACACTGGGATCTACAAGGCTGATTGATGATGATGATGATGATGATGATGATAACGACGAAGACGACGACGACGACGATGATGATGATGATGAATCTACTGAAATAACTCTGATGTCACGGTGGTGAATATTATAATGTTTGACAATAATAATAATAATAATTATATATGGTGGTGGTGATGATGATGATATAATGATGATGATGATGATGATGAATCTACTGAAATAACTGATGTCACGGTGGTGAATATTATAATTTTTGACAATAATAATAATAATAATAATAATAATAATTATAATTATTATTATTATTATTATTATTATTATTATTATTATTATTACTATATATGATGGTGGTGGTGGTGGTGGTGATGATGATGATGATGATGATGATGATGATGATGATGATGATGATGTTGATGATGATGATGATGATGATGGAGATAAAGATGAGGAAGAAGACGACGCCAACTGTTGCAGCAGAATTATTTTAAAGGGGGAAACCGCGAAACGCAATCGATAGCACCTAGAAAGGATCTCAAGTGGAACGTCATTTACTTTCTGCCGTGGGTTAACTTTTCTCGCTAATCTCAGTTGTCACAAAGTCTTCATTGTGGACGGTAAGTGTTTTCGATCTCTCGTGACAAACGGGAAACACTCTCGGAACCGGCCAACAAAGACTATCGTCGACCTCTCCCCTTCCGGATCAACCCCGTCCACCTTCAGACGACCAGGGATCTGGCAACAATCATCGAGTTTCCGTGACCCAACGGTAACTAGACACGGTCCAGTCGCGTCTGCGGCGTGTCTCCTTGCCCAGCTTCATTGAATTTGAGTTATACGCACAATTTATATAATACCCCGCAGTCCGTTAAAACGGTCGTTTAATCTGTGGACAAATGGACCTAAAAGGCCACTGACAATAACTAGTGTTAGAAATCGCAGCTTCAAATTCTACACTTAATTGCCAAAGCTTTTAAGACCCCAGGCAGACAGGGTACATCACTATGACGAGGAGACTGTAAATTTACTTTATGTCCTGAGTACACATGTTTTCAGAGTGAGGACGGTGTCACTTACAAGGCCCGATAGCTTCTCGAGTCTCCGGGTGATACTATCTAAGTGTGTTTTGTGATCTGTCTGTTACACAGCGCGTTAAGTGCTTTCGTTCCACTTGTCAATTGTATATGCTTTGATTAAGCGTTGTTGGGTCCGTGGATTCGTGGCGGAAAAATGCATTCGTTGTTGTTCGGACCTGCGACTGAAGTGTGTGTTGGGGTCGCTGTGAACCGCCGCAGTCTGAACCAAAGTCATTGAGCAATTGTGAACGAATGTAAAACGTAGTCAATGAATCAATATTGCAGTCCGACACCATACGATTAGAAAGACGACAAAATATTCGGTACTTCAACACAAATTTGGCCAAATAAGGAAATAGTGAGGGATTACCTTACGTGACCGTCTTAAAGACGTTAGCAGTGTTCGACACATGGGTAGCAAGACGAAGGCGCAGTTCAGATTCAAGACGTCGGCGGTACCTCTGGATATACACAGCCCTTTCTGCAAGAAAACAATGATAATTCATTAATGGGAACAACAACTGACCAGCAAATATAGTGGACCCGTTTATCTATCTATCTATCTATCTATCTATCTATCTATCTATCTATCTATCTATCTATCGCACATACGTATGTATGTATGAATGTATGTATGTATGTATGTATGTATGTATGTATGTATGTATGTATGTATATAGTATGTATGATGTATGTATGTTTGTATGTGTCTGTCTGTCTGTTTGTCTGTCAGTCTGTCTGTCTGTCTGTCTGTATGTATGTATGTTTGTATGTGTCTGTCTGTCTGTCTGTTTGTCTGTCAGTCTGTCTGTCTGTCTGTCTGTATGTCTGTCTGTCTGTCTGTATGTATGTATGTATGTATGTATGTATGTATGTTTGACTGATTGATTGATTGATTGATTGATTGATTGATTGATTGATTGATTGATTGATTGATTGATTGATTGATTGATTGATTGATGGAAGACACATATGCATTCTTATTGACCCCTCCTTGAGATTTAATATCGTATAATGAAATCGCTGACAAACAGGCAATATATGCATCGACATTATGTGTAATTGACAAAATATACAAGTCTATAGGAACAGAACTTGATATTTAAATGGATAAATTGAGAATAAAACAAGTAAATAAAAGTTTTTTAAACCGGCGTATAATTAAAACAACGGAACAACCTGACGTGTGGTTTCTATGTAATTTGCAACGGCGGTATTATTCACAGAGGAGGTTGATTTTGTATCCAGGGGCATTTTTTCTGCCTCGCCGGTTACTATTTTATATATTTCCGTAGCCATGTACAGATGGCTACCAACAGCTTGTAGCACGGCGCCAATACCGCCGATTGGGCTCCAAATCTACGCCGTGTAGTGTAAAACTTTCATTTCTCAGCGCTGGCTTTGAGCGACCCTTCGTTTTTAGTTGCACTTTTCGAAAGGTCAACATTCTTGCAGTTAGTGACAGCGAAAACTGAGAACATCAATGTACTGGCTGATGTGTCATGACCTTGAGGACATGGGGCATTCCCACGCTCTTGTTGCCATGACATCAACACTGTCGCGGGATGACCTCGCGAAATAGGTCACCTATTTACCTCCACTGTTGAAATTCCTCTCTTATTAAATCTACTGAACTAAAATTTGGTGCATCTTACCATATTTTTATATCACTCTTTTGTGGAATTTCTTACGAAGGTTATCTACAATCAAATATGAACTGCACATGCAGCTGTGGCTCACGGGAAAAATTGTTTTCATGGCAGATGGGGTCCCAACCTTACTTACTTTTCAAAAAGATAGGATTGGAAAAGGGTTTTCTAAGTGACAGATTCAGATGAACAAGTTACGGCGTCGCGTAGTTTTTTTGTGTTAAACGAAAGCATGTACACAAAATGCGTTACTTTGGGGATACTGGAAATTATGAAAAACATGGTGAATGAATATATTTTAATGTTAAAAAGCAGTTGGTGACCTTGCATATCACAGGCTTAATAGCAAAAGGTCAAAGTGTAGTATAGTTCAAGTGCACGAATACAAATGTATACTGTATGTAACGTTATAGTTTTCAAAGATTGCAGCGGCAGTCGGACAGCATTGCTCTTTTATCAGCCGCGGTCAACTCTTATAGTCAGAATAGCAGCATAAATATCAAGTTCATTTAAAGTCGCATGTATCAAAATCATGTCTTTCCTGGAAGAAATGAAATACAGAATCGGTCGTTTTGAACTCTTTTAAAGCTGGGATGACTAATGCGATATTTGTCTGACCTTCTCTTTCGTTAATGTACATGTATTCTGTGAGTGTGAATGTCTGTTTTCGTGGCATGAATCACCACCATTTTATCTCGCGATGGACCTTTTATTAGTTTTCTGACTTTCCCGCAAGTATGATGAACATTTCGAAACCGGTTGACGGTATTCTATAGTTGAACGAAGAAGGATCGCAATTGGAGGTGTTATCACGTCTGTTAACCCCGCATCTTTGGCCAAGGTCCCTGAACCAGCGTACATGAGACCTTCACATTTCGAGATAGCGCACACTTGGCTAATAAACAGAGTACATTTTCCGGTCTATAAATACCCGCGTATCAAACTTGATCGTCCTTTCCTCCTTGCAAATCCATAAACAGTTTATCTTGTAGCAGACTTTATCGTTCAATACCGTTTTTCAAATCACCACGGGCCGGGCTCGCACAGCGGGCATTACGTCAGCAAGCCTGGGATGACGTAGGTATTTTAGTACAAAAACCTGTTCTATTAACGTGGTACTGTTGCGTTTTGTTCAATAATTTCCAGTGGGTGTCAAATTTAAGCTAGACAGCAATAGTCCTGACCAAGCCTTATTCTTTATAACAAATTTCTTACAAAATACGATGAATAATTTAATAAATTTTAAGTTTGTCTTTTCAAAGGTTCACACAAGTGATACGGTACCACTTTCGGTTATAAGGATTTTCAGAACCGAAACTTTTTACGGATATTTAGGGTAAAATACTACTTTGATTTGATACATACACTATTAGTAAATAAGATCACAGGAATAGAATCCGAAGAGGAGGTGGTCAAAATACGATTCCGAGGCCAACTTGATGGAAAATAAGAATACCATTACATGTCGTCCGACTAACATCAAATTTTAAATTCCAAAGTACACACTTTCTTTTATCATTTTAAAGAATGCATAATCACGCAGATAGAAGTTTAACGTTGGCAGTCTCGCTGGATGAGTCTGATTTCCTGGCATCGCACGCGAATTCTGCTTGGCCGTACCACAAAATTTTATCCGGACACTTCTTGAGAAAAACCAAATCTCGCTTTCGCAACAGATTACGACCTAGTAGCTAAAGTGAACATTAGTAACATAATCAACGTGTATCATTTCAGCGCCCGGAAGACGCGACCATGTTTCAAAACGAGCTACACAAATCAGGCGATCAATTTCCCCGCTGACTGATTCACTACTTATTTATTTATTTGAATATTTCAAGACCGCTGTAATTAATTGAGAAAGTCAAACATATGTGTAAAGTTTATTTGAGAGCAAGGTAAGCCGATCTATCATCAGAGATGGCGATGAAAAGCGGTGCGGGTACGTTAGCCTTTGTACGGTATCAGCCATTCAGCTTTACGCACAAATCACCGCAAAACATTTCTGGTAAGTTGGTTTTGCGCCGGCGCAAAGTGGGGTAAAGATGTTACTGAACACTAATCGTGCAGTATATTTTCCATTTTTTTGGACGCTGTTTGTTTTGATATTATTTTGTAAAACGGCATTTTATCGCCATTTCTGGTTGTTAAAATTATCACAGAAACGTGCAGTTTCACGCTCGTCTTCTCCTAGCTTGGACTATAACTGAGAAATGTGGCCTTCGAGCGACTGCGGACAACTTGGCAGGCAGCCAAGAAAGGGTAACCGAAGCCATTCTGTTGAAATAGTATATCAAGTGCGATCGGAGGATGTTTTGAAACAACGGAGGTATTTGATGATATTTCGGGTGTTCATCGAGGGTGGTTCGCTAAGTGTTTTTAGACATACTTCTCCTCTCGTTCCCTCCAATGTCAATATTTCTTTACGACATCTCTCAGCAGAAAAAAAATCATGATTTGAATTTCTGCAGATTTGATAGGCTACTTCTATTCTGTCTATCCCGCTAGAATACATTAATCTGCACAAGCGTTCGGTACGACTCGTTTAATCTTGTACTGGACGCGCGCGCGCCAAAACTACTCGAGTTTGTCGTTCGTCCAAGTATTATTGACTAGATAAAGTTATGCAATCGAAAATATTTGGACAATTCTCTCGGAAGATTTATCGGATTTGAAAGAGGCGTCGTTATTCGGTATGGATTTGCTCATGCACTAAGATAAAAATACTACAAGCACCAATTTTATTTTGGCCGAATCTGCGTCTCTTCAAAACTTGCTTGCGTCAGACAAGCATGAAACCGCTCTGAAAATATGTCTAGGACTGTCTGCGTGACTCTGCTATCTACGAATGTGATAATGCGAATGCGATTCGCTCGATAATAGTGAAAACATGTATCACAATGAATTATACCTAGATATGCCAGATGAGGTTGACTACCAGCACCTTGTAAGGTAGTGTGCGCCTCGAAAGTTTAAAGCCTTAACCTTTGCTCACTTTCCTCGGTGAAACTTCAACCATAAACCTACTACCGAAAACCGGGTTCGCCGTGCAAAGTTTGGCACTAGATTTGGAGATTTGAAATCAAAATGGCCGCCATTCCTGTGTGAACTCTATGGAGAAAAATCAAATTTCCGATTTTCGAAAAAATTTAGTTTACTTTTTAGGAAAGCTTCCGAGGCGGCGAGTTGTTTTTCTATTTTACGAACCAGCAAAATCTCCCACTATTTCCAATGTCACTGATGATTTGGAGTCTATATTTTTACAAACTGTCCACGATAATGGAGGCATTACATTATGCAGACAGCGTTGACAGAACGAATTCTGAGCATTTCCACCCACTCTCAGAAGAAAACAAAAAGTATGAAAATATGCACCACAAACGTGCCCAAAAAGTTGCAATACAGAAGTATATATTTGCCGCAATTTCAAAAAAAAATCCAAATTGGCTAAAAAGAAAAGGCGATTCCGAGGAACAATTTAATTATTTTTCCTTGCCTTAGATAGTTCATAAAGAACATGTCGTGTTCTTGTATTCCAGTATTGTGGAGCTGGCAGACGCACTGAAGTATTTTCACCAAAGTCTTCTATGTCCGTCCAATTTAACTCAAAACTGTACGAACAAACCTTACAGTAAACTGGACTTTTTGGTATATCTTTAATGTCGTTCAGCTGCGCCGTAACTTCTTCAGACTAGAAATAGGTCAGACACGGCGCGTTGGATATTTAAAAGGCTCAACGCGCATCCAACGCGAGCAGTGCACCTATTCCACAAGGTGGAAACTCTACACATGTCCGTCAGAAGAATGTCTCCATTGTCCCCGAGCTGTCCCCGGCAAACGAGAGGCAGTTTACACGCTGTCTTTATTACTCCAATGCCATTTGATCGAGCACATAACAGTTTACTGAAAACATCAAAACATGCCATTCTTGTTATATATCTCCGCTCACAAACTATTACCCAAGTACACACTTTGTAAACTTCAAAGGACAATTACTGTCGAATCCTTTTCAATTTTATTGTCTTTGTTTTGATTGTATATTTTGCGTGAACTTTACTCCAAAGCCCTAGTTTTGGAAAATTGGGGTGGGTTTCGAGGTCCGATTTTCGGACATTTGCTCGAAGGATCTTTACATCTGTGACGTTTGAGAATTTATTGCCATTTTGATTCCCTTACATGTAATTATAAAAATATCAGTCAAGTTGGAAACCACTTAAAACCCTACACTCTGATGTAATGGTCGTGCGAAAAATTTGCGAATCGCTTTTTTTTTCTTGGACTAGGTCAGATCTCATCCACAGTTCTCTGCCGACACGTTACTACGCCGAGAGGTCGGGGCCTATGAATCTTGTATTCGGCACCAATAGATGAAGTTTATCGTTGTTTTGAGATGAAATGGGTTAAAAGGTAATTATTTCTCGGCGTTGTGTATATAACGATGACAGGACACCGCGTAGATCATTAGCGCAGGCTGCGGGGAAACTTGTGACCTCAAAAATGGCCCGAGGTATAAGCGTAAATGTTACCAAAAATTAAAAATTTCGCACAAGTATTAAATGAAGGTTCGCGTTTAAAAATGGTGTATTGCTATTCTCTTCTCGTACCCTCAATAGCCTTAAAGTCGTAATTCAGCGGTGTCCCTCAGCTGCCCCGCTGTCTTTACGCAGTCGGGTTCACTGAGAGGGGATTTCATACATTCACGTTGTCTGACGGGAAGCCAAGGACACTTACATCAAAGTCTGATACCAAACGGTCCGTCTTGTCTAGTATCTACACGGCTATTTGGTGTTTTGTGAACCCGTTGATGGGTATCTTTAGACTCTAGACTACATGTATTAAAGTAGGCCTGAGTACCTAGCTTGCTTCCAAAAAATGTGAGTTCTCATAACTTTATTTTCATCCCTGAACCGCAGGGGTTTCAAACAGTTCCGGTAACACGCCAAAACCTCGCTACCCAGATAAAATTTCCCCTCGACCAGTGTCAGTTGCTGAATGCTCGCCTTGTTCGAGGTTAGGAAATTTATTTCCTTCCGTTTCAAAGGTTAGAGCGTCAGAATCCGGCGAAAGTGTTAAAAACAGCTAAAATGTAAAGGTACGTGAGAACGACATTTGCCATGACAAAGTCCAGACTTCAGATCCGAAATTAATCGGGTTTCACTTTCCATGAAATGACTACAATGTCACTTTCCCCTGGAAGTACTTTACGGTATCAAAGGTACGGTATCAGTAACTTTAACCTTAACCTTGGTATAATGACTACTTCCTACCGGAAATTAACCCCTCAAATTAAAGATCAAACGAGGATAAGACACTTATATCGGTATACTTGTGGCAAGGATGGGTCGGGGGACTGGAAGTTGAAGTTCGACACTCATGGAGCGTACAGTCGCGTGACAAGGCCGAATAGCTCGTCCGATTAAAACATTCCTTCATCGACTTTCCAACTGCAAGACTCTAGAGATTTATCAAACGATTGCGTTCAGGGATCGTTGCATCCATATTCATCTACCATTTGCATACCACCAAATATGCTTGTTCAATATAAATTTCTTTACCCGATGCCTTTTTTCCGATAACCTGGTCGTGGTGCTCTACTTTTGACGGTAGATATCCTGACCTTCTGATGACCTCATACAGACATTAAACACGGTAGTCTGCTGTTAAAACACCTCGGGAAAAGCGCCAGAGGTTTAGTCCAGACACATGCCTCTTTTATGTTGCCACAGGCAACACAGATTCTCACTGGAAGACAATCTTTTTACTCTATATGGTCTTAACGACAGATCGAGGATAACTCATTAAGGAGCGGAGTCTCTGTACGCTTACTCCCTTCTCATTGCACGAACAGGATCAACTTCACAGATATTGGCAATAAAAGAGTCTACAGAAAAAGAGATCACGAATGATATTTTGTGCCATTCGTATCTAGGATTTTAGTTATTACAGTCTCGTTTGACAACGGTTAGCGTGATCGGAAAACGCTACACAGCTCACTTTCGATGTTGAAAGAAAAGCGAAGAATACTGAACTCTCTCTCTCTCTCTCTCTCTCTCTCTCTCTCTCTCTCTCTCTCTCTCTCTCTCCGGTGTTTCGTTAGGACTGGAATACTGAATATGGACTGATTTCAACAAACTTCTTCGTTCTATCACTCAGCAAAGTTTTCGATGCCTTTGTCAACTTGTTCCACTATGTGAAAGATGATATTGATGAAAGTATTGACGTTAATAGACTAGTCGTTAGTTTATACGAAGTCACATTGGGGGGGGGGTACGCAATTACTATGTTGTTGAGTGTTTCGCAGTTCCTTCATATATCGTCATCCTTCGGTAATAACCTTAGCGCGCGGATAGAACTTTCCCGGGAGTCCCACGGAGCCAAGCAAAATAAAAATCCACACACCTACGGTCCCTCTAGGGACCGCGACACAACATTCTCATTTCAACCAATAAAATTTCTACGTTAGATATATAGATCAGTGATTTCCTGAATGTTATTACCAGTATGTTCCGTAAAAAAAGTGGCAGTTATCGTTAACTAAGCCTAAATGCTTCTGGTGACAGTAACTGGTAAATATCTACGAGAAAATACGAGAAAGAAGCATAATGTTGTACTTTATTGGTGTCTGATTTCTCTCTGATGTGATTTGTTCAGACAATATCGACATCGACATGTGTCGTGCGCAAAACATTTGCATAAGAATACAGCTACTTATGACGTGTAGCGTAAATCCCATGGCAACAACCGATCATCATTAAGCGTGTTGTATTCTTACCCCAAGCATTTCGCGAAGGTAGAAAAACTCCGGCTCTGACTTGTACTTGCTGTAAGTTCTCCAAAACACAACGCCATTGAGTCCAAGCCAGGCAGCCTGCATAAAAGATATAATAATATTTTTTATTTGAATACATTGAAAAGAAAAGGTAGCAAAGTGGGGAATGTTTGTTCTTCAATCCCTGTAATTACCGAATGTAGCTAATTGCAAAGGCTACGTAAACTTAACGAATATTAACGCAGATGTAACAGAAGGTAACGAAATGGTACTTGCGTCATTTAATTCATTATACATCGTGGAAATATATAATGAATTCAACACACGAATGCATATTTGAAAACCTCAAGGTTGAATGCGCCTCAAGCACATATTTTAAGACCCTCAAATTCCCACAATGCGTTGCTGATCTGCTGCTTCTAAAGAGTCATTTTGAAGTCTGTAGAGCGAATGAAGTTTTTACCGCCATGGATTAATATTTGTGAAAATCGGAAATGCAATTTTCGCCACGGGGTCAAAGGTCATAGCGGCCATTTTGAATTTCAAAAATTGGTAAAACTAAGAGTGTTATTCTGATCCCAACCTGGAAAGGTGACCACCCCCCCCCCCCCCAACCCGATTTCTATTCTTGATTTAATATGAAAAGGAATTGTTTAAAGTTGCTTTGAGAATAGTTTTGGCAAAAGTTTGAAACTTTCTATTCAAAGCTCCATAAGCTGTGTCTTTTGGCTATTTTTTCAGAACTTTTGTTTTGTGGTTTCCCTACACTTTCTGCATTGAATCCCTAAACTGTAATTTAATGCCAAGTATTTAGCATATCAACACAACCTATATGAGTATAATCTACATTGTTATTGTTGAAAACTGTATTCAAGTCCGGACTAGAATTCATTTGTAAACAATAAAACAATGATCACTACACACATATAAGCTGTGTTGACAAAAAGAATGCTCGAAATTTCAGCATGACAAACGGATTAGGGTCAGACACGGTAGTTGATATACAGAAGCAGGATACTGAAAAACTTGCCACAAGTTACAGCTTATGTCCCTTTAAAGGCGCGTATAACGTTAATCACAAAACATTGAAGATAGAAATGAGCGACATAGAAGTGTAACTCGTCTTACTGATCATTATACATGTAGTATACGCATATACATGTAGAAAAAGAGCGCATCTGAACAAATCTAGTCTTAGTTTGGTATGGATTGTGAATATTTTGTTTAAGTTCTGTCGGTAGCTAATAAAACAGAGTAACTATCATGGGCACTGGTATTATCCGTTGATTTGTCGATATGAGCAAAGTTTAGCTTTAACCCATTTCACAAGGCATGCCAGTCGGGAAACGCCCGAATCGAGACAAAAAGGGTACCGTCTACAGCTGTCGGCGAGGTAACACGCTCGCATTATATATGGTCAATTGATGTATAAACTAAAGAAACGTAATACAGTAATTCTTGCAAGTCAGTATTTCACACGCAAATGAATCATTTGGAGACAGCGGCCCGGTTTATAATGTTGAGAGTGTTTACGGAAAAGTCGCCCGACCGGCTTGGTATGCATAATTATTTCAATAAACAAACGAAAGTTATGGAGATTTTCTGTACAAAAATCGTGGTGACACTACTTAAAAGAAACAACACTCCTCAAAGAAATGTGTTTCAGGGGACGATTGATAATGCTGGGGTCGCACTAATGTGAGCCCTCTAATGGGTGTAGTTTATCACCGCGGAGCCGGTACTACGAGGATCATCAAACATGCATTTAAGAATCTTGGAGACCGGCTGTGTAAATCAGTAGGGTTGTCCAGACTGAAAGTAATAAAAAGTACAAGCAAATGTGAGCTCGCACGTGTTTTTTGAAATATAGCGTAGAATATGAGACCTTGTTTTTCAGGCTCCGCCAATCCAACCAAAAACGCATACTTTACGGGGGCTTGAAAAAAGATGTCTTGATTCCGCACTGTGTTCAGTAAGGCAACCGGCTTCCCGTTAGACACACTGTCTTTTCCCCTTTTGGTGATACAATGTTGAATTAATTGAGTTTGATAATGTTTGAAGATATCGTTTTGCATTTACAGCCCCTCTATACAAAATCATTTGGACATATGATGTCGCTTTGCTACATAAATATATCTTTAACTCCAGAATCAAATGTTCATTACATTGTAATATAAAGTAAATACCGGTTCCAACGCCATAACATTCAAGTGACAGCCAAAGTAATACAGTTTACATGAAATTACTTCACATTTGTTGACACTGCTGATTCAAAGGATAATATTTTGAACCAGGGGTAGCTACCATCTTTACTCACCCAGGTCGTTTACTGATGTGTTAAAAGTTATTACAGTAATGTGTTATTCCTGCCTAAGATAGTAATAGCTTTCGATGAAACTTGACTACGTGTAAAAAAACTAGAAGGACAATCTCGTAACATTTTTTATAAAGTAGATTTAATTTCGATCGATTTCGGGTATTTGAAACGGTTTAAAATGATATGAGGTCGTGCAGTTTGAATTTGTGAGTATAGCGATTGCTACAGAACTTTCGAGGAAGTTGAGAAATTGTCCCCGGGGCCGGGTATCTAAAGCGGGTAATACGTTTAGCGATGTAGTCATTGCTTTGATTGTGTTTGTGTGCGATGTGTGACAGTGAGTGTGCGTTCTTCATGAACTCTACAGCGTGTGTGTGGAGAGGTCGACATTTTCTACATGACTCATACGAGAGAGAAAAAGATAAAAAATACGCATTGTTTTTGAGTGTGCACGTCCAGTTTCAAGAGTTGTGGTTGTTGTGAACTGCCGACAGCTGCCTTTCGATGATGACCACTTTCAACTATGACTTACAGATTGATATAAGGCGAGTACGGTATGTTGGCAAGATGTGCTCACTTTTGTCGAAATATCGAACACCACATTTCAGCTAAACGATAAGTTTTATGCACATTGGACTGATTCTATTACCGTTATGTTCTGTGATTTTTATGTTAATATGTCAGTGTGAATTTTTTAAATAATTATGGAAATATCCGGCTGTTACTGTGATATTTGGAGTGCACATCGGTATATTGACTTCCCTTTCTCTATGTACCCATTCAATCCAGCAAGTTGAATGGTTCTACCCTGACTTCAAGAAATGTAAATGAACGATTTTGCTTCAGGGTGACCAGTTTCGATCAGTTGTCACTTTGCTGAGGTCCTTGAGGTAGTGGTGGTCTTCCGGAATGCGATTGTAATGGAGTCATAGTGGGCTAATTTATGAAAAAGTAGGGGTCATGTTGAGAAATGGTATTATTGCAACCTTCCGTCGGTCCCTTGGTGAAAGCCTCGTCTGCGAGCGTGCATGGGACCTTCATTTCCTAAACCTCTAGGTTTGGACTCTAAAGGAGCTTATGCAGTATTTCAACTGTCAGCAAACTACTTCACAGCCATTCTTCATGTTGTCAACTACGTCTACTCCACCTTAATCGGCGGTTTTACAAACTATGAAAGCATTGGCATGACAGAACAAGTTCTCCCCATTATAAATAGATATATACCATGTGCATCAGTACTAGTGTTGCTCGATGGTATAACTTTTTGCCGTTACACTTTCCAGCGATAAATTCTCAAAATAAATCAGAGGTGCTGAGAAAAATCTAACAAGAGCGACGAATATCCGGACTATATTCAAAAGTCGTAATGGTTTAAACACCGCTTGCGGTGGGGAGAGCACACCTCACTCTGCTGTCGATGACCTTTGACCCTGGAGCGAGTGAGTCACGGGTCTGTCAGACTCGCTACCGTATATCCTCTCTCACGTCCCACGGAGTTTTATTCCAGAATCCCTGAACCTTATGATAGCCCTGCCCGTCGCGTAATGCGAGATGCATGTGCAGGCTGTTTGCATTTGACCCGCTTATGCCATGAACTGTGATGCAAAAGACTTGAAGAAACATTCACATTTTCCATGTTTATGTACTGATGGCGAGGAGGTAATTTTTAGAAAAACGGCAGAGTAAACGTGTATTGTTCCTCATTACCACCACAAGAAATTCAAGTCTATTATCAGTTATCATGCCCCGGGGTTGGATCCAAACATGTCTCTTTACTTGACCTTGCTCCTGAGCTCGACTCTTGAAATCAACACCTTATCGTCTGGTGTGAGAAAGTGAACTCAACTGAAGATCGACGCGTGCGCCATATTTGGTATCGTGTGCAAACTTTTTGCATTTTAATTCATGATTTATAAATAGTGTCGGCTCTTCCATCGATTTCCCCAGTTTGTCAAGTTAACAATGTAACGTTAAGATTTTTCATTTGAAAAAGCATCTCTCGTCAATGTATTTATTTTACTATAATTGGGTATTTCCTGTTTTTTATTGTCGAAATAAATTTATCTTCAATTCGATGGTGGAAACAGCTGTGCATCTACGTGGCAAATTTGCACAAATAAAATTCCCCGAGTCATAAGTTCTTCCTGGGTCGCGCTAATGAACGTTGGCCAAAAAAATTCGATGAATCATTTTTATCGTCCGTGTAACGTACAAAACACTATCTTCGGAAACAGCTATTCAAAACAACATACTGCATTGACGTATCGTAGATGCTCAGAGATTAAGCATCAACATGGAAGTAGCGGCCAGACCTAGCCTAGTGTCTGGTTAGTCTAAACCCTCTCCGTAGTTCTGCATGGTATCCCGAAACTTACTCAATGTAATTTTCTTCTAGGTTGTAACATTTTCACAGTCAAATGTGCAGCTTTATTGATTTTATGGAAAATCGGAGCCCGAGACTAGCTGCAAATGTTGGGGTACGTTACCAAAGCTACTGAGATGTTCTAAGCTAGTTCCTGGAGACCCTTCCTTTCTCACTGGGTGAGCTTCCAGCGTCAAAATCTATGGACACTGTCACTTTTTTGGCTGTGAGTTTGAGGGAGAATGTTTTTCCCCACTGACAGAAATCGGCTTGATTTACGGTAAAGTGAAGGACAGCTTAGAATGGACACAGTAGTGTTTACTTCACTGTTAACTCCTGCTGAAATCGAGAGTTCAAGAAACACGCATCTTGCTTAGACGGTCCATACGTGAGGGTTCGCGAAAGCATTGCTAATCTGTATTTGATCATAAACATGCCCCTACACCATGGCCTGTGATATAATTTCCCGGGACACTGGCTTGTTGACACTACGGGAATTTACACGAGCGTGAACTGCGCATTCCCTGCAGAAAGCTTGTGGCGCTGAAAAGCCCAACGGAGAGAGTGGTCTCATTGTTGGAAATGATCGTATCGATATTTTATACCTCGTCCGTTTTTGTCTCGAACGTTGGTCATTTTGGAGGCATCATGGCCCAGTGGGTACGGTACTTGATTCGCGATCAAAGGATGGTGAGTTCGAGATTCTAGGATGGTGTTGCGCCCTTGAGCAAGGCACTTAACTCCGTATTGCCCGATTGGGTGGTGGGTTATGGGTACCTCATCCTGTAATTGGGCTTCTCCCCATTGTATGATGGGCTAGATAAAAATATCCAGGGGTAGCGAGCCAGTTGGTATCAGTCAATCAGCATCATTCTGCAAGTCTGATGGTTTCACTTGTTATGCCAGTAATAGCATATGGTTAATTGCAAAAACTAAAATCTACCTAAGTGCCCATGCTATTTATCTTTGAGCCAAAACATCAACATTGACATCAATTATTCCTTTAATTTTGAGCAATTTTTCTCGCTACTTATATTTCCAGATACTGTATCTGTAACGTGTAATGTGACAGGTTTTCACAATTTCGTTGTACGGAAGTTAACATTGCCACAAAAACAACATCCCGGATGTGTTAGGGCAATAAATAATTGATAATGACTCACCATAAATTTATTTGCATATTAAAGCAAGGCTAATGAATACATTAAGCTTTGCATAAAATAAATGTATTTATTTATTTATTTATTTATTTCTGAAACAAGATATTATCACACAGCATTCGATCACCACTGTTCTTCCATGTTCTTGGGTTGGAAAAGGTGGACCATGTGGAACTCGGAGCAACAACCAAACAAACAAATTCAGTTCGGATTCTCTACAACCTCCGCTTATGATTCAGTTAAGCTTGTTTTGGCCTGAATCGACCTTTACACTAGTGTCTAGTCCCAGACAGAAACATAAACACTTCACTGGTTTCTAAACTCAGGTGTTTTTTTTTCAGAAAACGGAATCATAAAGTCAGTCTTTCCGTTCCAATGTATCGGGGTGCGGAGACAACATTATGTAATAGTTGTGTGATTTTTCTCGTTCGCGAGCACATCTGTGTATATGACTCTCTCTCTCTCTCTCTCTCTCTCTCTCTCTCTCTCTCTCTCTCTCTCTCTCTATATATATATATATATATATATATATATATATATATATATATATATATATATGTATATATGTATTATATATATATATATATATATATATATATATATATATATATATATGCATATTATTATTATTATTATTATTTAAAGATCCATTAGCTGTAACTTTGGTCATTTTTTAAATTTTGTTTGTTCTGTGTATCATCTGCAGTTTCTGGTGTTAATCCCTAAACCATGGAAAAATTCCTGATATTCAGCTCATAAATATACCCTGTATGAGTATAATCTGCATTGTTATTGTTTAAATTTTGTATTCAGGTCCTGACTAGAATACATTTATTAACAATAACAATGGTCATTCCACATATACAGGCTGTGTTGGCGAGCAAGACACCGGGCATTGGTCATGATGATGGGATTATAGTAAAATTCTGTAGTTGATACATTCAAACAGAGTAGCTAGTGAAAAATTACTCAAAAGTTACAGCTAATGTCCCTTTAATAGACTAAGAGACAGATTCTATCTTCCCTGTCAAAGATTAGATAAACGTTTTAATAAATGTGGGCACTGTCAGAATTATTGGCCGGCAAATGTCATACATATTATTGGACATTGTTGAGCACAGTCGTTACTTTCGACTTTTGTATTCGAACACTGGTATATATTAATCTATACAATCTAAAACCATGTTTTTAACTTAATCGCTGAGTCCACGCGTCGGGAACTGAGCGCAAAGTTTACATATTTGAAATGTACAAACAGTTGATCACAGACCCCGGTGTATGGTGTTTGCATCTATAGACTTACTGTCAGTGACTCACATCCGTCTGCAGGAAATTGGTATTAGTTGTGGCCGACAATATTGTCTGTCCGTCCCATGTTTCAGTTCTTGTTGACCATTTGTCGCGAATATCATGCACAGACTAATCGTCGTATTGAGCATTTCACCGGCACGCAATGGAATTCCAACACACCCAGCGTTACTATGGCGCCTGAGTTATGAATATTTAAGTCACATCAGTTGACACTGTTCATATTTATGTCATTACTTATTGACATACTTATATTATGACAATAAGTCGCGCCAAAAGTACGTACCATGTACACCTCACTCCCTTCACGCCGAGATAAATTAGTCTAGATCCTTTCCGTAATTTCAGTAGTCGAACCAAAAACTTACTTTAGGAATAGGCTGCCGAAACTACCGACAATCTGTGGTGGTATGAAGTAAACTGCTTTAGCTTTCAGATTGGCGAGAACACATAGGTAGAGGGGAAGATTATTTCGTCAGCATGTACTGGAGGTCGGTAGGGTCACTTGAAGTACGAACCGGTTTTGAGATTTATATCGGGCCTAGAATTCTTAAGTATTGCAAGTGAACAGAAGTGCATCGTTTGGCATGTATACCACCAGAAATATCCTTCAATCTCAAATGTACTGCAAAGTGTAAAAGGGTAGTTTTTCCAAGTGAAAGTCATACTGCGTTCGGTGTGACAAAATGCCACTACACGGTGGACAATCTGACTTGTGACGACGTGCGGTGGATCATGTCAATATCCAGGGCAAATACAGAAAACAAAACAATTTATTTGTTATTATTTTGTTAGTGGTTGCAATATGGGAATGACTTTCATGGGCATGATAATCAGTCCAGGAGTTCGGACTCCCCTTTGATTGCACCTGAGGATGTAAAACGCGTGGACGTCTCTGAAGACACCATCACCAGATACAATTTCTTTGGTGGGTTAAGAGTTATATATAATATTGTAGTGGTTGTCATGATGATGATGATGATGATGATCAAATGATGATGATGATGATGATGATGATGATTATCAAATGATGATGATGATGATGATGATGATGATCAGATGATGATGATGATGATGATGATGATTATCAAATGATGATGATGATGATTATCAAATGATGATGATGATGATGATGATGATGATGATAATGATGATGATGATGATGATGATGATGCTGTATAAAGCATCATCGTAGGTCGTTTTGATTGTCTTTCTCGGATTAGCCAAAGAATCATTGCATTGATGATTGGTAAGAGACGTCTCATCTCTGAGAAAATCAATCATGGTCTATCGAAAACGTCAAATGCACTTTACATATTAACGTTCTGCACACCTGTACAGAGTACTTTTGAAACAGTGACCATCATAGCCATGGAAACCCCATGGTGAGAGAATCGATACCGTTGTACATTTCAAACTTCGATCTACAGGCACGGCTGACTGAGTGAGCTTGTATAAAAACACGTTCTGAGTGTCTGTGGCCCGTAACTTATTGGTTATGTTTAGATTGTCAAAGAGTTCGCGCCCGGTTCACCGGCGATGCATCTCAAACAACGTCCGTATTAATTCCCGATGAAATCCAGTTCTTCGGATAGGTTGCCTTTCACGGGTGTTCTGGTAATTTGTGCGTCTGGGTCGTTCTAACCTAGGAGTTTCTGTCGAGTAGATGTTGAACATTTAGCTGGTATGCACACAGCTGAGACTAAGCCTGTCTACGATAGTTAACAGCGTTATTAAGCAGCTTCGAAGATGACGTCACCAGAGAAGACCGTATCATTGGCATTCATCTGCTGCGAACAATAGCGTTTCCGGAGCCTTTAGATAAAAGTAGGGCAAGCGGCCGTCATGGGGGATTGACGGATCAAAACAAACCTGCTCCCAAGTCTTACAAAAGTGTGGAACTTCGCAAAGCGGCATACAGAGCCTGTGAAAACAAATCGTTAAATTTCCTCAGCGATTGTTGTTAACATCGGCCTAGAGCAACATCCCAGCGACTAATACGATTTGACAGAGGAATTACTTAACTGTCGTTTTGACTTCTGTGAAACCGTCGGGGGTTCGTCCTCGACGCCTGCGCGGGTCAGAAGGCTTCTCCGTATGAATGATCTGACAGCAGTCCTGATGAGATGGAAGTAGTTGGCATGGCAACAATGAATCGAGCTTCTCGGGCTCGAAGCTGGGGGGATTGGACTAGGGGTGAACGCTATCAACTAGGTCACTCGTCGGAAGGAGAGTCCTGATTTACGGACAATGTGAGAGAAACGTTCGGTGTTTGTCAAGGGGAAATTACGCAGGGCAGGGGAAAACATTTATGAAGACCAGGAGAGCCGTACTCGGTGAACCTCGATGTGCCAACTTGAGATGGACCAGAGCCCCCTTTCGGCTGACCCCTGACCTTTGGTCGACCCGGCTCGTACAGTTCGCCCAGCAACAGGCAATTATCATCATAAAAATACTCTAATCTCGATGCCTAATCGCATTTTTGTGAACACGCTGACTTACGTTTTGAGGGCTCTGTCAAAACAACCGTCGAAACTCAGGAATGCGTTGAGAGTAAGCAGTAATTGATGACGACTTCCTCCTTACCTCAGCACCATTAAAGTGACTTTGAGAAGAGAAACCGAAAAGAAGCGTGTATACCACATTCCCATTGCAAAATCTGCAATGAGACACATGAACTTCTGAAACTTCCGGACTATTAGGACTTTGAAATAGTTTCCGCAACGTTATCAAATATTGATCGTTCTATTTGTGGTCGGTGGTGCCATGATTCAACAGATCAACAGATAACTGACACTTTATAAGTACCTGCATTGTGTGTACGTGTGCGTGTGTCTGAGTCTGTCTGTATGCATGGATGTACAAAAATAGATCTATTTTTGTACATCCATGATGTATGTATGTATGTATGTATGTATGTATGTATGTATGTATGTATGTATGTATGTATGTATGTATGTATGTATGTATGTATGTATGTATGTATGTACGTATGTATGTATGTATGTATGTATGTATGTATGTATGTATGTATGTATGTATGTATGTATGTATGTATGTTGTATGTACTATGTATGTATGTATGTATGTATGTATGTATGTATGTATGTATGTATGTATGTATGTATGTAAGAAGGCCCACAAAGTAAACTGTTTGTACTTGGGTCAACTGATGAGAATTTTTCTTAGGGCCTTCGGAGTAGAATCTTCATGCTCGGCCTTCCAGGCTAGAATAAATGTCAACCTGGAGCCCAGAGAGCTCCATGGCCCTGTCGTGTTCTGACAATTCCAGGCAGGCACGGCGGGGCTGGAATTTCAATTAGGTGGAGACACACAAGAGCGGTCACACTATGACATGTCGGACGTGCCCTATGAATTTTCACGACGCCCTTCAAGTCGAATACAATGACCTGCTGGTCGTTCTAACAGCAAAAAACAGGATGGTTGAACAGTCTCATATACGTTACGTTTACTTTTTTATACGTGGCACACAAGTTTTGTAGATAACATTGTAGATAAAAAGAACTGACTCATTTGAGTGTCTGGATAGAACACACAAGGGAATAGCTAAATTAGTTATTGAGTTGATAGTAGAGACCGAAGTTAATTAGGACAGCACTCTGGCTAAACAAACCATAATACAAAGTATACGTAATGGTGCCAATCTGTCTAGACACACAAGGATAAACAGTGGAGCGGAGTGTTACATTATTAGTATTTCACTCAAATGAGTCGGTTCTTTTTATCTACAATGTATCTACAAACTTGTGTGGGACGTACAAAAAAGTAAACGTAATGTATATGAGACTGTCCAACCATCCTGTTTTTTGCTGTAACATGTCCTTTAAAATGTCGTACAATCAGCGGCGACATTGTGTCAACTTCATTTAATCACCAAAATACTGAGCATGAGTTTGTTGCCTGCAGATTGCATGTTTCGCGGACAGAATGCTCCTACAGTCTTGTCTCCCGTCATGTAATTTTCCGAAGATCAAACTTTATACTTTGATATTCTTGCTCTCAGATGCTGTACAGAAGATAGCACAGACATGGATGCTGATCGGTTAACGGCGCTGTCTTTGTAGGTCGTGGGTTGTTTTACTTGTACTAAACAGCACGGAAATGTCATCTCTACTGTACTATATATTGTCCAGTGGCAAGGTGTCATGTTGTGGGATTTCCGGCGTGACAAATGACTGGCCAGACCCTATAATTATTAAAATCTATGATCCTCATAGAATGGCTCTGACTCTCCGAAAACACCACACAGATGCGGAGTGTTGAACTTTTTTCGCCCGAAGTTGCGCCCAATTCTTACGATTTGCCTAAAGCTTTGATGACGTCAGAAAAGCATTCGGGTGTAGTGATAACGAGACGACATTAGAGCAATAATAAACATCGGGCAACATATCAACTGTGCCCGATAAATATTGGCCTCTGCGGTGTTTTTAACCTCCACGCGCTATTAAAAGTACTTCCTTCGACCCTTTAGTGTTTACTTGAATCCCAGCATGCGTGTTTGGCGGAGAATTTGACAGAAAATAGCTTCAGACGGTAGGGAAAAAATTGCTATTTTTAAATGACATTGCCACCAACACCACTTCCGGAGTTCGCCTATGACGCGCAGTGGCCCGAGAGACTAATATAAATTCTTATTGTCTGACGGGCAATAATGCTTCTAACGGTAGCCGATGAAATTTATGTCGTCTGAAATGTAAAACGCTGCAGATATGAACGAATGGCGGCGTAAAACGTCACACAAGTTAAGAAAGAGAAAAGTTTCTCACCAGAAGTACGTATTTGTGCCCGTCATTTCGAAGCCAGTGCCGAGCCGAGATCACCATTCCCGGGGTTTCCTTCTAGCTTGTCAGGACCTGGGAAAACGAAAGACAATCAACACGCGTCAAGAGAACAATGCAGTTAACAGCTAGTCTACTATATTACTACTACTACTCAGTGACCAGACGTAGGGACGCGCCAAAGTTTTCTCCCGCCGTTCAAAATTTCACGCCATCACGTTTGTATCATTCTAACTCTGGATAGATACCAGCATTTCATCCAAATCACATATCGAAACATTCTTATCTACATGCTGCAAGGAGTGAAAACTATAAAGCGCGCCTTTTTACAAGCCCCGTTTATAACGTTGGCTCATACCTTCGTCTGTGATGGGCGCGTTGTATTGGCTGGCCCTGAGATATGATTAATCGGTGTGTACCCTGGAGCAGCGTAAGACTAGAACCCGGCACAAACAGAGGAAGTCCCCAAACCAATTGACAAACAGTGATAGCTACCTCCAATATCTTCTCTCAGATCAGCGAGTACTTTTTCCAATCCCTAATCCAATACGTCTAAATCTACTGGCCGACTTATCATCTGTACCCCGGGTTGTTATGTCTACCGCCGAGTCGTAGATCAATTTCTCAGTTACGATCATGTGTGTCGACTGCTTCATTAAAGTTTCCCCTGGCTTCAACGAGCAGCTTGTGAGTCACCTACCAGACTGTAGGCTTTGGGACAAACCATTATTTTGAAGGGTGTAGCGTAGGGGCAGGCTTGCGCCAGCTACCGAAGTCTGGCGGACGGATACACGCAGAGTGGTGCGTATAACTTCTGAGTTCAAAGAAACGGCACCGGCTACCCGAGATGATCTTTTTATGACTCGAACCAAAAAGGTCCCCATATGGATATTTTCCCTCTTCTCATATTAAAAAAATAAAATAAACAGATTGAATATCGTTTATGTTTCGGCAACGATTGGGAATGTTATAATTACAATGTGAGGTTGATGCTTTATCGTAGTTGGCCAACAGGTGTGAAATGTCTATCGGCCAACACTGTAAACATGTATTATTGAAGAATAACCTGTAGGGATACGATGTGACCTTTTTTTCGAAATTGCGGCAAAATGGACAACTTTATGAAGCTCCGAAGGTCGTGCGATTGTCATCAGTATTCATGTAGACTAGCTTCTGCCTTCTCTCGTCTGTCGATGGCATCCTATCATGATATCATCACTCTCCAACGTCGCTGCGATGTCTCCGTTTGACCACTGACCCAGCCGCTACAGGGTCTATGTGGTCTAACGCAAGCTAATTGGAAGTCCCGACGTGAAATTACCCAAATGCATGCACGAGTTCACTTTGAGTTCGTATCTCGTTGGTTTGTCTATTTTTTTCTTATTTCACCCAAATCCATGTACAGTATCTTTCGTCTTGTCTGTGATGGCGCTTTCACCATTTCATAAGTTTACTTAATATCACAAATAGGAACTTATCATGTCATTTGTGCGGACTGGCTGTTACAGCCGTAGAAGAATGAGCGCCACTTTCACATTACAGTGCTTGATGAACAAAGTGATGTTGAAAATATACCAATAATGAGCCATGTAATATATATTTAAAGACGCCCTCATTCTTCAATTTTTCCCAGCTTTTGAGAATTACTGACGATGGCGTTCCCTTTGAGAATGCAAAAGGTAAATGTAGGTATATCATGATTGTTCGACACGATAACGGCAGTAACACTTTGATCTAAATCTGTTCTTCTGACTGCACTACTCTTGCACCTGACCCGCCAATGCATGATCTCTGAGATGCTCCCATGGTCATAGAACACTTGAGCTCTACCACTGCAATGAACACAGATGCCGTTTTGATTCCTTTCGGCCTTCGGCTCGAACCTTGCAACGATTTGGTTACAAAAACTTCGACGACCTTGAAATCATAAGAAGACGACCTCATCTTGAGATGCTTTCACTGTACGCCTCTACGCAGTAGCAATGATACGGACGCATCCGTGTCACGGAACCGTAAAAGGAAGAAAGACCTACGGAAGAGTGGACCAGAAATGACTTCCCCCCCCCCCCCCCAAGAATACGAACCTGATACAAAGGACAGTCGAAGATTTCGCCCACATTACGCCATCTGAGCTCATTTAATGAGCGACGATTGATAAATGATGGAACCAGGCTTGTTATTCTTTCTGGATTTCCGCTAAAAAAGCCTTTCATGAGAGTTACTGAAATCCACAAAAATTACTGCGATGGTCCATCATCAGAAAAAACTGCTGAGTCAGCCTTTTCATCATCGGGAGATGATTATCAACAGATTATCGCCAGAACAGGTTAGGCCTAAATAATGCCTGAAACAATGATATTTTCGACCAGTTTAGCTATTTTTTGCAGTTGAAGAAAAATGACAATAGAAGGAGGCACACAACTCTAATGGTTTCGCCACGCAGTTCTCGTGGATATTCCAAGGAACTTCATGCTAAACACACGATCACATTCTCTGTTGTTTATATTGTCTGAGTCGATTAAAAATATACAACCATCGGGGTAAAGCTTCACGGATTTGCACATGGCGGATCAATTTCATCTACTTGGCTGTGTAAAGTACGACGGTTACGTATCAGTGCGCAGACGACGGGCGAATTTATCGGGCGTCGGCCGAAAGGATGTCAAGCCGTGCGGTTCTTTGTACCCGGATAACGTCGAATGCCTGCACCTGTTCAACAGCTCACCGCACCCATTTCCCAATGAATGGCTCGTGGCCTCCGATCTCGCTTACCTCCGCTCTGCGTGAGTTCTGCATATGTATGTGATCGAGAAACCCTTAGGAAAAGATGCCAAGGCCGTTTGATCGCGCGTGCTTTGCGCTACCAGTATTTCGCAACTGCTGGGGGTTTTGATCCGAATGTGAGATGCCGACAGGTTTGGAGTGAAAAATGTATCCGTCATTGAAATCATGTCAGGAACACGTGACCTTAAATGCCATGGGTCGTTTTATCTTCATTGTAACGGGAGACAGGATAACCGAGTACGGCGATCGTTGCATGATAAACTGACAGGTTTTCAAAGCAGAATTGCCGGATCGGTGACAGGAGTTTTGTGTACCGGTATACCGCTGGCGTGGCATGGTTGTAGGTTTTTCTCATTTTTGGAGTAGTGAGCTCATACTTGACCGTACCATTTCCATGTTGAAAATGCTTGGGCTGACATTTTAATATTTCTAATCACTGTTTGTAAACACGAAGCCTACCGCTCATGCAGCCATTAGGAGACAGCAATCACAATTTCAAGTTTCTTGTCAAATATCAGCATCTGATCTTGGGGTATGCCATTGTCGAACATTTCTACAATGGTCATCGGAGCTATCAAACATTTCTGACATGGTCGTTCCGCCCGAAATTTGTTGGAGATATTTGAGTTTGAAGCTGCCTTCTTTTGATGTTTTATCAGAAACAGGGTTTTAAAATATCTTCTGCAAGAGTCGGTGATTGTATTTAAAGCGAGGCAATCACAATTACGAATCAGAAAAGAGGAGAGTTTCCACACATAGTGAAACGCACTGTGATTGGCTCCCGGCATGCAGTACAATCTTGTCAGACAAGACAGCGCGCGATATTTCACTGTACAAATAATTTCCCGCCATAATTTCAGTGCAGATATTAGAAAACATTGTTCTGGATAATTAAGGCGTCAGAAGACACGACGAACAGCTATTTCCTGGAGACGTGGTCGATGATCTAAGAAAGGATGCACTAAAACCTGAACCGGTGACGTGCTAGCGTGCACGTAGGGTTCCCCTCTGCAACGATTTGAAAACTCGCCCGAAAATTGTGTACACATGTCATTGAAAAGAATTGTGATTTAGAAGGCTTATGGAGAAGTACCCGGTGTTGTTCAGTCTACTAAAGCGTTAAAATTAAAAGGTCGCGATAAGTGGCTGGGTCAACACGTCTGTTTTGACAGCTGATTCTCACCTGGTTATTCTAACAGCCCGACGTGTTAAGTATTTGAATAATTCCAACGCTTTTTGGATCGAGACCCTCTGAATGGAAAAGTAATAAATGTACCTAAATATGATATATGCAATGCTTTGCTGCCAATGAAAGAAGACAAATGAAGTTTAAAAATGAGTGATTTGCAGGTGATACGCTAATACTCCACCTGCAGTACCAGGTACGCTGTGTTCAAGATGGTTACATGAAAATTTCGTCCATGCAGCAAGGGTGACTGTCACCGGCGACACGATAATTGTCACAGGATTCCAGAAGAATGCCAATAAGCGGTCTCCCTGAATCAATGGTCATGATGTACCCGTCGTCCTATCTATCACCGTGCGGCCGCTACCGATAACATTTGTACCTCGGTCAGTGAGTTCACCCGTCATACAGCCACCTGTTGTGCTGCGATCGAAGCGGGACCGTTTAATGCTTTATGGCGCGCAAACCGTGACACATTTCAAAACTGTCGTCTGGTTCGACATAGGCGACACGAAAAAAATGACGGACAAGTAGAAAACAATAACATTTTATTCACACTGGCGGCACAGTTCTCTGTTCGATTTTCAGAAGTGTTAATACTATGCTGTTTGAAAGAAAGGGGACTTTAGGCTCGAGAGGGTCATTGTTTATTCCGGTCATTGTGAGTGAGCCTGGTGAGCCTTCGGTAAACGGCGGTGACACGTCTGAGGCGACATCACCGATGAGAAGGCGGTCGTTCTGAAGCGAGGGGCTCCACCTAACAGATGATCGTTTGCATTTTCTTCAAATGTACAGATAACTAAAAATTGATCCAGTGAAAAGGTTGTGATGGATCCGACCATCGGTGTTAAGAACGGCAATCTCATTTAATTATCGCAAATCGTTCAAATCAAAATTTGAATACAAATAAAGTTCGACAAATGTTGCACCGTGAGACTCGAATATGCGTACTTAAATTCGTTTGACCTGCAAACAACGTTATCACTAGCGACACGATTCGGACGATAAAAGTTGTCACCGACGATAAACACAGTTATCTCCGCGAACTTCAACACTACCAGAAAAACATATCTTTACAATAAATCAATAGATTCGCACGCGGTTTACCCTTTATCCGACAGACAACGTAGAGATCAAGGAATTTCTACCCACGACATACCACTGACAAATATTTCATTCACGCAAAAATCCCAAATAATCTGATTAGGTGGTTTTTATCACAGAAATATGTGATTTTGCACATACCACGCCATGTCAACTGAAAGACCCAAATAAGAAAATAAACTCACATGCACGCGAGGTAATTCCAACCGCTGATTCTGCTGATGCTGTGCCAATTCCTGACGCTGACCGGTGTATAATTCTGCCAATTCTCCGCTAGGCGAGAACAACAGTTGAACCGAAGGTCACCGTTGACATGAATTCTCAACAACCTCGAGGACACTAGACATTCAACAATGGGTTAGGTGAGAATTGCCCACAGACAACTGTTCTTGGTGAAGTAAAAACAAAAGCCCCTGAACAATATAGTGTCAGTTTGTTTGATTTTAACTCATAACAGAAGGTCATCTTAGCGAACGCGCCAGTGAAGGCGCCCTCAATCGTTAATCAACTATTATCATTGATTTTAAATGTTATTTCTCAATGTTTCACCACTCAAAAATTCATTCATTCCTTCCTCTTCCACCCACAACATAAAATAATGGTTGCAAATGCTGAAAAATTACAAACGACAATTTCTGTCTGCCAATTCGGGTGCCAAGGACATGCGCAGGCGTAATGCGGGAAGTCGTATTTTATTCAAAATAGGTCACGCTCGTGAGGGAAGGACCAATTTTGGACCCATTACCACTAACAAGATGTCACAATACGTAAACATTTCAACTCTAACAGGAAACGCTCACTTTTAACCCCGATGCGCCAATAACATGGCCCGATCAAATAAATTTCCATTTAACTCTGTCAATAACACCCAAACTGGTTTGTTGCGGGACGGATCGTCAAATCTGAGAAGGAGCTGGTTGTCCTGATGAAGATGTGCACAGAAGAGTTTTATTTCCGGAATTCTACACTTTTTACAACTTCCAGCTACGTGCAGCAAAGCTGCTAGTTTAGGCAATTTGTGTGCCACATTTTTTCCCTTTTATGACTACCCCTCCAATCTCTTAGTCGATCCCTCATAAGTTTTATAGGTCAAGTTTGTGTTCTGCGCGCGGCTGTGTGAAATCATGTATGTCCACTCTACGGGTAGCTCTGACGTCATGTCCTTGTACTACGGGTATCCACTACACCTTTCTATTTTTGAATAAACTTTATTCAGAAAACCTAGTCGAGTGTCATAAACACAACAAATAACTGTCAAATTGTGGTTTTGAATACTTATAGTCGACAACGACGTTTCGAAAACTTGTTGTTCCCACAATGTACAGCTCATAGGATCCTCTCGCATGCAAAATGATTATCCAGTCAAAACCTGGGTGACAAAAATTAACGATATATGAATCCTGATAAAACCCGCGCCTCATTTATGTTTACAATGTTCTGCACGCTTGAGTAGCGCTGGTTCAACCTGAACATATCGCTATCTTACCTCCTTTGGTGAATAAAACTCTTTGAGTGCCAACGTCAATTTTTGTCGCCTTTATAAAATATAATCTGGTCAATTTTCCTCAGATTTTTGCAAAAGTTTTGATAAAAAAACTGTAGCCAGTGAAATATGATGTCCATTTCGTCCAAAACTATCCAAAAAATTCAGAAAAAATCAGAAAAATTGGTAAAATGTGGCATTAAAATTTTGGTGGGAAAAATTACAGCACTCAAAGAGAAAGCTGATTATCATCGTCACTGTAGGCGACAACATCCTTTCTAGGCCAAGCACCTGGAACCTTCAGATTCTAAAACAAACCACCAAACAGCTATAGCAATGCCCACAACCAAAACTGACTCATCGTTTAGCATCGGATGTGCAGGCGACGTCATGACGCGGCACTCCGCATGATAATTCACCGGATAACTGCAGACAGTTTGGACGATGTTATTCTTTAAAGTTTACGGTAAGGCGATTTATGCTACATGATGTGGCTTTTTTCGCTATGGTCGTGAAGCCATGTTATCGTTTGCTTGCTGACCTGTCACCGGCTTGCGTTTTCAGAACAGCCCTGAGCTGCAACCTGTCTTTTTTAAAAATCCCTACACAATTAATGCACGCCAGATAAGATCCCTGTTCTCTTTACCGCCACGGCCTCCCTTAAATCACTGGCTTAAATTAAGAGTTGCCACAGGAATATCCCAATCGTTTGGTTGACACGCTTACAAGGCGGTATTATCCACAGGGCTATGTAAACCGCTCGTTCCGGGGAAGAAAGCGCAAAGTATCCGAGTCGCACAAAAACTACCTTTTCTCAATATGCTTGGTGTATAAAGGATGTAGCAAATCCTGGGCACAAAATCTGCATATTTTGACTACACTCTGCTCATATAGTAAGTTGCTAATATTACTCTGCAGTAGGCCTAATGACTGACGTGACATGCAGGGATAGTGACTGATAAGCGAACGTCCGCTCCTGATATGAATGATGTAATTTCTGGTACGTACCAGAAATTACGTCATCTTCAGTACTATTATTGTCTTCCATTGGAGAATAGAGTGACAAAACAAAATTTCTAGCTTTCGACGACCGAACGTGTTAAAAAGTTTACTAAAATAAGTTGGCTAAAATATGACGAAACACGATTATATGCAAGACATTGCGACTGTGTACTGCCCTTGATGAATACTTTAAACGCTGTAATTTTTTTCATATGGAGGCATTTGACCCAGACCCTGCAACCCGCCGTGACTATGAACATGTATTAATGTTTTTCTTTGCTGATGTCCTTCATTGCAGTACCTCAGGGGATTGGCAAAGAAAACTAACTTTGATTATTTCAAGATTCATGTTCAACATCATATACGTCACATTTTAGTTTTAATAGGGCGCATGCGCTAAAGAGCGTGAACTGCACTGCATCCCGATGTTATGGATTTATTGTTTTAACTTTCAACTCATCATGATTAGTCCCAGTCATATTTTTCTCGAAATAAAGTGTTGCGTTTTGCGTCCAATTTCTTTATCTTACCATGTTTTATCGTTCTCCTTAACTTTAAGAATCCATACTTCCCGTCTTTGCGTGTGTATATAGCTCTGTATCTCTGTCGCTAAGTGTATTTGTCCGTTTGTCGCCCAGTCTGGCTGACGATATTTGTCCAGTGCCCAGTATTTTAAAGCGTCTATATATCGTTTCTGATTGTGTGATTCTAATAGCAGGCGTCAATTTTTTACTCGACAACTGTCCCAGGGAACTCCACAACTATTCTTGTCTGATCTCTTGACAGTTTCAAATTAAAAATTACGATACCCTTATTTTGTTGATACCGGCCTAAATGTTATGTTTGTTGGTTTAGCTTGGTGACTTGATTAGCTTAATCTGCTTTCTCGAGTTTGAACTTGGTTTTAGTTTACGATATTCATTCACTCTTGACCCATAAAAACAACAGGTCCCCAGTTTGAACTTGAAGCAGCTATCTGGAGAATTTTCAATTTGTCTCGTTGTTTACATTAGAGCTGAATTCAAGAACGAAATGCAAGTTTCGCTCCATGACATCGCGGAAACTGCGCCCTCACGGGACATGCCCTCACAGTGGTGGAAGTGACCTGAGGTTGGCACCTACAGGTAGAAGTCAAGGTTGTCACGGGGTGGGAGCTGCACTGTGTATAAAAGAAGTACACTGTTTTGTAAGAAGTTAATGACTTCCACATTGACACTCAATAACCAGACATAAAGTTGTTCTTTTTAAAGAGATTTTGGTTGGCTGGCTGTAGTCACAGCAGATCTATCATGGCCTGCAGGTCGATCTCAATTAGCTACGGGTCATTGCATCAAGCAATAACCTTCACCGTTGAATTGAGTACGTCTCGCCGAATAATGGTAGCACTGGGCAGGCGTTCGGTATTCGCTTGAGAATGTCCACTCGTAATATTTGCTCGACGGCAGGGAATCTTTGCAGTCTCGGTTAATACCCAGACTGCACTGCTAGGCTCTCATCCAGCCCCGCAGAGCAGTCTGGGTACCGGTACTCGGTTTCTTAAAGGCTGAGCAACTGGACGGAGCACTCTCTAGCACACACACACACACACACACACTCTCTCTCTCTCTCTCTCTCTCTCTCTCTCTCTCTCTCTCTCTCTCTCTCTCTCTCTCTCTCTCTCTCTCTCTCTCTCTCTCTCTCTCTCTGTATAGGGACTGTGGCACGTGGGATGAGGAATTCCAAGGGCTGAGTATGCAGCAATCTTCAACTTGCCTTATACTGCACTCCTGGCACTTTGGACTAATCTTTTACTTCACTTTTACTTTTAAAGTCACGCATGCGTGTAAACTAATAAACCTCTCCGAATTGTTCCCTGGAAAGATGTCTTATTTCTTGTTCTACTCTCTCAAAGTGCTCAAACTTCACTGTTTTTTATTGTAATTGTAATTAAGATCCACAGTCGCTGTACCATATTAAATCTATATCGGATGTATCTTAAGTACCTTTGTTTCAAATTAAAAAATATTTTCTCGCTTGGTTTGTTCTTACGTTTGTGTCCAACTTGCCTATACCGTCTGTATGCGGGTGCAATGTCCGCTGAGGTTGTTGACAACTAAATTCTAGTCCGGATTTGAATAGCATTCATTTGTCAACAATAATATTCCATGTTGTACAAAATGTGTTATGGTTGAAAAAGCCAATATTTCCCCATATCAACATAATCTAGGGAGAGGATTAAGTAGTTGCAGTTGTTTCCCAGAATGAAAATTATAAAACTTTCTCGAAATTACAGTTATCGGACCTTTATGGGCCAGCATAAATATGAACGTTCTGCAGATTCACCAGCCCGTGTGGTGCAAATTTTGGCAAACCACTGAAGTGTGGACCTCGTCCTAATCAGCTCCTTATGCACATACAGGCGTCTTGGCCAAATTAATCGAAAGAAGGTTGTCAGTGTGAATCTACATTCTATTTCAAGACGCATAGTGATAGTCATGTCTGACACCCATGAATTCATATAAACGACCGAATCTAAATCTACAATTATGCCTTGGCTCGGCCTGCAACAACATTCGGCTATGCGTACACAGTCTGCAAAAAGCGAAGAATCAGGGGTTGGAAAGAGTTGCCAAGAGTTGATGCTTTACGTTTAAATGTCAACTCTAAATACGATGGTGTACAACACCTTGTACTTTCAAGCGTTCGTATACTCGGCGAGTAAGGTTGACGGTGTAAATGTGGTCTGCGCGCACAACACCGCGCAGATGTTTGAGGGGAGGGTGGAACAATTGCTCTGAACTCATACGTCGGTAAATTGCTTCTTCCGAGCCAGTCTTGCAGGTGCAAAAGTTCGAGAAAATCCACCATTCCTCTTTTGTTTTTCCTTCGTAAAATTCCGTGACAATTAATAGTGTTACGATGACTTACCTACGCCGTTCACTAGAGATCGCAAACGCGGAAAGGCTGGGTATCGGTCTTTGGAAGTATGAGAAGTGCGCAGGGGTCAAAGAGAGGTCAACTTGACTGACATTGTCAGCGTTCACAGACGGATTAATGAGGGATTAGCGAACCCAAACAAAAAAGTCTAACAAAAGCTTGCAGTAGACCGTGCGACTCCGAGTAACTTGCATTCTTTTGCCACTATTTTCACTGTTTTGACAACACTACAAGGGCCCACGGGTAAGCAGAATCGGTATCAGTGACACGGCAAATCGGGGTATGTACGGCCATCTATGATGCATAGCACGGATGAAGTAGAGCATTTTTACGTACTGCCCATCTCAAGTAACGTAGAAACTCTTCAGGGCCAACATTCCTCTTTTGGATACATCCATGTTTTTAGGGGTTTTTTTTGCATGTTGTCGCATCTATGCATCTGTTTAAAGACCCGATATCAACCCCTAGGTCGCTCCAATCAGGCATTGCCTTGAAACACAGGGTCAGCTCATCCCTCCACATACATATCTTTCCCCAAGGCTGGCTTTGTTTTCTAAAACTTTTTTTCGTCAATTGCTAACAGTACATCTGACAGTCTTCTTGGAAGACGTGGCTGTTTAAAACTTAGCACTTAAGTCTTGTTAATTGGATACATTCATCAAGCAAACAACAAATATAGTAGTATAACCAATTTGGATGCAATCACTTTTGGATGTTATTTTACTGGGACTATATATACTTACACAGACAACACACTTAGATGCCTCTAGCTACTGTCCAACTGCCTACTACCTACCTACCTACTACCTACGCATCGTCGAATTTGTCGGAGACGGGGATGGGGTCGAACCCGGGGTCGAACAAGAACTGTTTGAGTGGACGCAAGACGCCTTTGAATTCGCGGTGGCAGGAAACCAACTGATATCTCTAACAGTATCAACCCGCCGGTTTATTTTTCAGTGACAATATATAACACCGACAGTGGGTGTTGAAAGTGCTTGGTGATCAACATTTCCGTAGTAGGCCTAAAAGACCGACGCGCGTGAACAATACCACGAAAACACACTGATCGAAGCAACCAATTGGGTGTAGGATTCGTGTTCAATACGGTAACTTCCTGAGTCACCCTAATCCACGTAACACCCTGACTATAACTGTCACTGATTTATTCTTGTAATAACGCTCCAGATAAACGGGCTCTCCTAAAACGACCTCTGCACACAAACATGGAAACCTAATATTGCAGAGGGGAGTAGGTTCGTCCGATATCGCCTCCATGTAGCCTCGAGGTTTCAACCTTTTTTTTTCGCTCCGCAAAAGAATTGAAGAATGAAGCTAAGCAGCTCTGCTATAAAGTTATCTGTAAAGAATATGGTGTACCGCTGACACCCGGGACGGTAGTGGAAATTCTACGAGTATCCACTGCCTTGAAGGGGTTGTTAACAGCAAACTTTAACAAACAATTCTCACGAACCAAACACCACTACTGTTACACCCAATACAAAATCAGCACCGTAAAGTTTTCGTCTATTGCCTGCGTGACATTCAGTGACCCCGTGTGTAACACAGTTCCCGGGCGATAGAATGCATCCAGACGACAAAACATTCTTCAACACACGTCAAACAAGGATGCGGTTGTTAGCAGTCAGTTAACGAGGCTCGAAGTTGCTTTCCCATTCAGCTGAACGGGCCCCCACGCCACTTTGGGAATCTGTAAATATGAAAAAACCGCTTTTCTGGCGAGTTGTGAACAACCGCACCGTAGCGTAGCTGGCAACTGTATACGGAGCTGGTCGTTCGTCCCTATTTGCTCGATTACCACGCTTGTCAAGTCTGACCCAACAATCAACGGCACCGTTGCCTCGGCACAATAGTTGCCCAGACAAGTCAGATTGTCTGTGCCAGATCACAGATACCGTGATAAAACCTAAGAACTTCATCACCTCCAGGTATCGCACAGTTTACAAAAGCAATATCTCTGCCGGTTTACGGTCTCTTTTCATGACTTTTACGTCTTTCGGGTTTCTCCGGCGCGCACAGTAGAGTTGTTTGCTACACAAATACCGGCTGCCAGGTCAACTAAGGACACACATGTTGTCTGTCATACTATCTGCGACGTGGACAGCGGTCTGCAGTTGTAAACAATCTTCGATAACAGTGTTTCGCGCAAACTACACGTGCCCAGTAGTCAGTACTACAAAAGGAGACGCGTTAAAAATGTTCGTCCTTCGAGATAAATATTACCATCAGGGCACGGATACAAGCCACTGCCCGCCGAGCCATCGGGTGCTGGGAAAGGTTACGCTTCCCATATTTCACCGTAAACATGTTATTCACCGTAAACATGTTATCACGAGCCCCGAGGAACAGTACATCATATCTGCGATAGGTTATATATGTGTTCGCTGCGACTTCTCAGCTGTGACAATTTGTGTATCTGGGATGGTTTTATAAACCCCCTGCACTGGGAAAAAAAGCCACCCGTGTTCATCCACGTGACCCGTTGACACTGACCAGGTGTTGATTTGAAGCAAGCATGCGGCGGAAGCTGCTTTCGATTTGCTGTGTATACCCTTGCAGTTAGCGTTGGATACTGATCACAGACAGCGTTGTATGCAGTTTTTATGCTCGCCGGAAACCGGTAAACAAAATTCAAATCAGGTTGCGTCGGAATTTGTATCATTGCAGGCCTTTTGGTTCTGGTACCTTAACAGTTGACGCTGCAGCTTAGTTTACGGTGTTTTTGAGAATGCCGGCATAGAAAACGATGGTAAAAAACTTCGGTGTGTGTCCAATCAGCGCTAACGCGTACGTGACGGTGAACGTGGCATGAAATAACAACTTTGGTGGGCAGTGACCTCAGTTTAGCTATGATTTACATTATATTGTGTCAAGATTCTCAGCGATCGCAGGTCTTAATAGTTACATACGCGTTAAACTTCAGTTAAATGGCCACCTCGGCGGCAACGGGTTACCTTGAAAACTAAGAAAGCGTTGGGTACACCGAGGTTAAAGAAAATCCCAAAGGACCAGCTTGCCCGGAATCAAAATATATACCAATGGCTAGCCATCAGGATAAAAACTCGTTGGAGTCGTCTGCTTCAAGGTTGCTGGAGACAGTCAGACTTGCTGAACTACAGACACATTTAGAAAGAAAAACCTTGACTGAAACCTCCGATACATAACGTAGAAACACTTAAAAATACTCACAGCGCTTGTAATGGCAAGATATTCGAGCCCGAAGTCTGCAAACCCCAGCTCCCCACAGCAAGGCAAAAAGTCACCGTGACACTACTACGTTCGTGTCGATAGCCTCAGTGGGAAACAGAAGCGACCGCGTGTATTTGTATGTAAAATTCCTCACAATTTAATAGGTTATTCGGACTGTCGCGCCCCCTTTCTATCCATGAACAAATACAAGCTTTGTAGGGCATGTGGCGCGAACCAAAAAGGGTGGATACCGGGTCTTGTTTATTTCCTCTATAATACTATACCAATCAAAAGAGCGGGCATATTTCCATGTAATCACTCAGGCCCGGTTTTCACTCAGTCAGAATCGTGGTTGCTTAAACACAAATTAAATTTACTGGGTGGCGGCGCCCTTAAATGTACTTTACGCAGACCGACTCAGAAGTTTTTGCCCGCTTGCCGACATCCAGAGAAGTTTTGTTGGGAGTGATAGATATTTGTGATGCTGGTTTTCTCCCGCACCGTAATATAGACCTTACTCTGCGCAATTAAATTTGCAGGGAATTCCGGTTTAAGTTTCACATTTCAAATTGGTGGATCTATTCTTCTGTGAGATTGATGATCTTCTTCCAAACTAGTGCCGTAGGGATAAGAATGACCGGTCACTGGTCTTACATTAACTTGGAAAACCTCGGGGTGAACGCAATGCTGAGGACGCCCGCACAGACATTTGGACACCGTACAGGGTAGTCGAAAGGTGTAGTGCATATGCTCGTGCGGGGGCGCTCTCCTCGACGTCGCACTGTGGATTTCCAAGACCGGCATATTGCAGGTGATCCTTTTCTGTGCTAATCAAACTGATATCTCCAGTACCAATTATTTAATTCAGATAGGAATCTACAAGATTTATAGAATAAATATCAATTTGATATCTAGAATTAATACTGAGGTCCCTCACTAAAACCTCAATTATTACTGCAGGAAGGAGATTTAAAGTTTATACATGTAAAATATTTCACTGTTACCTTTCTAGTCGTTTCCTGTTTTCCTTCTTTGAGACAGGTAAGGGTTAACTATAAAGATTGTCTATTGTTTGTTCATCAGTACAATTGATATGTGTCAGTGTCAGTCATTGTCTCTCTGTACCTGCCCTCTTACCCACTTACATAACTTCCTGTTTGCTAGCAAACCCACGGGCCGACCTAACTCAGAACCAGAAACAGCTAGAACCAGCAAGGCTGAGAACCAGCTATTTACAACACCTTAAAATTAGTAAACTATACAATCTACCTGCTACTCGCCTATTACCTCATCAACCTATCTACCAACCAACATTCCTACCTGGCCAACCAAATCGCCAACGTGCCTGCTAAACAAACCGTCTACCTCTTTACCTACCAACTTACGTTACCAAGGTCCATACACCCAAACAGTGGATGTCTCGTAATTTCATTACTCTACACACCCATATCACCAACAGAATTTTTGATGGCATTTCATCAAACAAACACACTGCTTCTCCAAAAGTACGATGAAATACCAAGCATTAAAGGGATACTGTCGTCGGAACTGCGCTTACAGGTCGTATGGGAACCGTACGGCCAATGTAAACACTGTACCAAAGGTACGATGGTGATTGATGAAAGTTAAAACATGTCTGTCATAATCTACATCGTATCATTTAAATGTAGCAGCTATGATGATGAGGTGCATCTAGATATCGTTCACGAAATACATAGTAAACAAAAAACTCGCGCAGCCGCAGTTCCGACGACGATTTCCCTTTAACCTAGCTTAGACAATGCACTGAATACATCATACATTGTTGTTGTTGTTGTTGTTGTTGTTGTTGTTGTTGTTGTTGTTGACACATAATTTCTATCACTTGTCAATAATATTGGGCATTACACATATAAAAGCTATATTGACAAGATGAACACTAGGCATTCGGTATTTTATAAACAGAATAAAAATACTGAGAAATTAACAGAGAGTTACAGATAAGGCAGCTTTCCTCTATAATGCGCCTTGGGGACAGACAGTTCGGGCTCTCAAACTTTTACAATATTCTTCTGACCAACCTTAAGTTTTCATCGGCTTGTTTTTTTTGTGAAAATCGGGAATTTTATTTTCTCCCATAACACAGCGATGGCGGCAATTTTTAATTTCAAATATCGGTGAATATTGAGTAATGCAAAAGTGTGATCTTTTCCTTGTCCTATGACCTTTTTTCAATCCTCCAAAAAGAGTTATACCATAAAAACAACATCTACTGCCATTCCACAAGCGCACTACTGCTGCCCCTCCACCTCTTCCATTAGCACGCGTATTCAGTCCCTCACAACCGTCGGCAACCCTAAAAATAATGGTATAGTCCCAAAAGTTTGAGTCTTTCATTTTCGAGACGGGAAGTACCTCAATTTATGCATTCATCCGTCAAGAGAGTAGCTTGTTGCATTATAGACAGTGGAGGCATGGTTGCATGCAAGCACAGAGCGTAAAATGATTTTAGTGATGACGTGTGTGAAAATAAATAAAATACACTGTGTCGTCAGTCGGAGTATGTGACCCGTTCTGCTCCAAGTATTGCATATTTCCACATTTAACAGCAATGACATATCATATGGTATCCTGATGCTGTCGGAAGAAAAGTAACAGCAAATATTATCCCCCTAAGTTTATCGTACAGTTATGTGATAAAATTGACTTCCATGCTGACCATAGGTTTCGTGTTTAGCAGGAAACGTCAGAGGAACAGATCCCCCATCTTTCAAAATCGTTCAATACCTTTCACGCCGGCGGTATACAAGGTGAGCGAGCTCACGTCCGAGCTGATGAAAACAACAAACACTTTTCACGGTCTTCGTCTTTGTGAACACTTGAAGATTTAATTGTCTTAAGGAGTAACCATAAAGATGGGTGACTACAATTTGTGCCTGAATATATGATTGTATTAGTTACAAGATCTTTGTGACTTCTGAGCAAGATTACAGAAATACTAGTAAAGAGCAATTAATGGACCGATCGGGGGCTCAACCTTGTGAGACCGATACAGATCAGCCATGAATATGCAAAAATCGGTTTACCATGTGATAAAATTGCAAAGAGACCTGATGTTTAACCTTACGGTGATGGACCACCCATTTATCGGGCAGTGTATGTTAATTCTTAGAGCTTTGAGCGAGGCCCTCTCACTCCAGGGTCTGTGCGTATATGTAGGGATGTAAGGACGTGCCATTGTCGTTAAAAGGGGGCGAAATTGGAGAATGTGTGTTTGATGAGAATGTTAGAATGTATGCTAGATTTCACGATAAATGGAAAGATTAGCCCCCTCTTTCAAGACTCTGCAAAGAGGTGCTGACTCGACTGTTTTTCCAACTGACTTTGATGAAGATATTATCAAGTCAAGTTCAAGTTGGACACCAACGGCAACCATAGACAGTCTTCCCCTCGATTCTCTATGCATGCAACAATACACTTTTAAGTCTTCATACGCTTGAAAATCACTCTGGGGGAATATATCAGAAATACACGCTGAAAGAAGGCCTCAGCTCTTCATTATTAATTTGCCGCTTCTTTTAAAACGAAATTTCAGATTGCGTACAAGTCCACAAACGTAATATCAAAAAGCATTTTTTCCCTAAAAATCTAACCGCAATATGATTTCTACATCATATTTCTTGTCTACCAACTGCTACCAACAACATGCATAGAAATAACAATACTTTTTACACTGGGTAGGCTTCCGCCTTTGTCACGAAAGGTCATAGTTCAAACGGTTCTCGAGTAGATATCGTGTAAATTGTTTCGCTTTTACTTTCTAAATACAATATTATTCAAAGCCAGCAACCTTTCGACATTTGTTTGTTTTTGTATTTTTTTCAGGGATGGTTAAAGTAACATAGTCTAGAGCATGGTCCGAATACTCAATACTAGTTATACCGAAATGATATATGAAAATGCCAATTCTTAATTACTTGACTTTTCCACTTTCGCTTTAGGGGCAACATCAAAGTTCAATATAATAAATCTAACTTAATTGCTTAAGTTTGGCCTCAGACCCCCCCACCCCCCCTTCTAACTAACTGACCTAAAATTGAAAAAAATTGCGGACTCATACCCTGTACTAATTCTTTCAAACGACGTACCAATGTACCATTGAATTAAACAAAAATTGAAAACCATTATAAAGTAACAAAAATACAGGTGACTGGATCGGTTTTAGCATACAAAAAACCAGCCTTGAAATCGTAAAATTTGCCAAAAGACGTTTAAATCGTTTTTGACTGCACAGAAATTAATTTGGCCAAAAACCCCCCACCCCCAAACTTAAGCAATTAAGTTTTTTTCAAACATCGATCTTTTGACGTTGCCCCTTAAATCAATCATGTAGATTAAAGGGCCAGTAATGCTAACTTTTGATGATTTTTCACTGGCTTTGTTTTTTCAGTCAACAATAATTTCTTGTTCTACTCTCCAAGGCATGTTGATAAACACAGTATTCAGCTTGTCAACTCAGCCCGTACATGTGTCAACTGCATTGTTATTGTTGACAAATGAATTCTGGTCCGGACTAGAATTCAAATGTAAACAATAACGGTGCATTTTACACATATCAACACTATGTTGAAATTATAGTGTGTGTCTCAACATTCTTTTTAGGGTAAAATAAGAATGTGCACTTGATATTCAAAATAAAAATAATGAAAAGATCAATACTGACCCTTTAAAATATTTGCAGCTTGATATAGACTGTCAATAATATAGTTTTTTGGGGGTTTTTTGATAACTGGCGCCTTGCGGTTAGATTTTAAGAAAAAAAAATGCTTTTTGATATTACGGCCTTTGGTGACTTGTACGCAAACTGAAAAGAAGAGCACGAATTCAGCATGTCGCTTTCATGCTACCTCGTATCTTTCCTCTATGGCGTTAACACGGTGGATTGTTGGCTTTATGATTGTTTGGTCAGTTGTGTGGACGATTTGCTTCTCTGACTGTGGAGAATGTACTGTGAAATACTCTTCTTACGGCAAGACTGGACAGAAAATTAAGCGGTTACATAATTATGGAATCTACATAACCGTAACTAAATACTACCTTGCTATTGGTTATTTTTATTATATCATACCAGTGTATTGATGGCGCAAATACAGCAATCTGATTGGTCGAGACGCGAAAAGAACCGTGGTATACTGGCGATATACCACGGCTGGCATACGTGCGAGCTCTCAGCTTGAGCAAAACTCCGTTCATGACGTTCAATGCCAGAATTTCAATAAGTATACTGTTATGATATAATAGCAATAAATCACACCCAGCGACGGTATACCGCGAGATTTTGACCAGTTCACTTCATATATGCACGAGCGATAGCGAGTGCATATATGTCGTGAACTGGTCAAAATCTCGTGGTATACCATCGCTGGGTGTGCTTTATTGCTTAATTAGTGTCCAATATTTGTTGACAACTGAAATTTGACATGAGTTCATTTGTCAACATCAATATTGCGTGTTGTACATGCACGATGTATTGTGATGGCGGGGCTAACGCATTTTGCTGAAGCAGACGCGATTGTATTTTGTTTTCCAGAACAAAAAAAAACCCACTGAAATATCATCAAATTTCGTATAGCTGTATAATATCCCCCTGAACAAACTGCAAACTTCAGCGAACGGTAGTGTGCAGACGTTTTACTTATACCATGCAACAGCACTTCCGTCATGGGTACAGTGTTTTTTCAAATCGGCCGTTTTACCACCTGTTTGCTTGTTTTCCGCCTGAAATTATAACTAAAAACTTCACAACACAACATCATTACCGGTCATTTATATATACATGCATGCATTGTAGAATTATCGTAGTTCAGGGCTACCTATTCACAGCCCGATATGTCCACTCTCATGCAATTGTACACTCGTTGGATTGTGCAACAGGCAGCGTTAAGGTAGTTTCTCTCTCTCAATGATGTTGTGTAGATTTTTATTGGGTGTCATTACATGTCAGTGAAACTAATAAACAAAAACGCCATTTACAGTGCATATTTTCGACAATTCACATATCATAAAACACATTTTAATATGATTAGTTTCTCGACAATTCCCATGAGAAAAAAAAACGCTCGACAATGACTTTATTCTGTGTGCATGTTCTTTGGCAGCCAACTTATCATTGATCGTTGAACGTGACATGAAACATACGACAGTACTGTACGGTTGCCCCCCCTGAGCGAAGATTCCAGCAAAACATTTAAATTTCCCATCAGTTGAAGCAATATATCAGGATACTGTGAGTGTCCCCGGGGGGAAATGTCCAGGGGGTGACTGCCCTATACGACAACTTGATGCATACATCTTGTTTAGGTAGAATTTTGAAAGTTCCATTGAGTGACCACTTTGCCTCATTTTCATAATTTATTTATTCTCATTTTATTTCTGTTACTATAACTTGATGACAAGAGGCAAACAAACACACTGTGACATTCCTTCTATCATCCAGTGAAACTATCATGTTTACAGGGAACATCGTTTTCGACGAAACTATTTCTGAACCACATGATAAAAGTTCCCTAAACTTTATCGATTTGTTCTGTTTTATTTTTGTTTTCATTTTATAATCATCGGTGCGCAATTTATCTTTATCAAACTTTAGGCTACATTCATCTAAGTATACTTAATTGCATAGAAGTTCGGTTGGAGTATTATAGCTGAGTATCATGTGTTGAAAAGTTTTAAGGGTATTGAACTTGATGTCTAAAACGAATGAAGATTTGAATCGTGATTCCTCCAGCCCCACCCCGTCCCCACATTTGTGAATGTGGTCTTACATCATTTTTATAAATTTTGATTAGTACAATGCTACCTCATTTAACTCTTTTAGCGTCAACGTCAATTTTTGTCGCCATTATAAAATGTAAGTCAATTTTTTCTCGGTTTTTGCCAAAATCTTGATAAAAAAATGTGGCCAATGAAATATGATGTGCATTTGGTCCAAAATTATCAAAAGATTTCAGAAAAATTCATGAAAATTGGTAAAATGTTTGAGTGAAATTTTGGTGGGAAAAATTGCAGCACTCAAAGGGTTAAATTCTCGAGTTCAACTATATAAGCTTCAATTGCCCTTGATGTAAGCTTACGTCACGTCGACCGGTGCGTCCCGCACGATATGATAGGCGTAACCTTTATACTGGAGGTAATTTTTTTCTTCCCAATTTCTTGTCATGTGCACGCACGTTTATTTATGAGAGGGATTTAAATATATTTTCGAAGAACTGCAAACACTTTTTATTTCCGAAATCTGACTTCTCAAAACTACAGCGAAGCAGAGAGAATAATAGAGGTGGAGTAACCAAAAGTCAAACAAACTCATGAGGCGGAGACATCAAAACGCAAAATGGCGGCTGTTGCGAGCTTGTCTTGACACCTGGCTGTATGATCAAACGTGTTTTGATCGTGGAACGGGCTCAGTGACGGCTAGATTCCGTTAGAAACATGGAGAAGAGCGACGAGGCGACCGTTGCAAGCGAAGAAGAGAGCTCTGTCGAAGTTAAGGAGGAACCAACTGATGAAATGCGAGTAAGTTGAACCATAGCTGGGCTGTGCTCAGCTCGAACAACGGGGCTCGCTAGGAAAGGATATGTGTTTGTGTTATAGAAATATGCGAGCGTGGCCCCACCCTCTGCATAGGACGGGAAACGGAGATGTGCACACTGAAAAAATACACCCTTGTCTTATTTTTCGGCTCGTGTAGTCTGACCGCCCCAAAAAACAAAAATCTGGCCGAACTGTGAACGTGTTCTTTTTGTTTTACGCCCGTGTCCATGTCAGTGAGTCGGTAGGTTTCATGTAGTGGGCGTGGCTTAGGCGATAATGCATATACAGACGCCCACACCCAGCATGACGATGTTGCGACATAACAACCATCAAGTATGCATTCGCAATAAAATAGAGAGGGGTCGTGTTTCATCGCCAGCGTCCAGGGTGATTTTGATACGTATAGTGTAGATACAACTGTGTTTCGAATCCATCCGAGCAAATCTCACCGTGTTTCGAAGAAATACAAAACTAATGCAGCTGCTGCAATAGCAGCGAACCTTTTTTAATGATCAGAATGCGTGATTTGGCCATGCCCTCTCGTCGATCATTTCTGACAGGCGCATACAAATGAAATTTATGCCATCGGTTGACTCCGGGGTGGACTTATGGCTCAGCGTGTTTTTCAGACGCGAACACGGCGATCGGGATACACGGATCACGTACAAGCAATAGCAGGTAGCCCAAGATTCAGCGATAACGCCAAGTGTTTTGTTTGTTAGGCGTTGTCCATGTGGTGAATGATTTATTCACATTGGTTGGAAAGAAGCCATTGCATGCAGTGACAGATAGTGTGAGACGATAACACTGTCACAGGGTGTTACAACCACTGCACGATGAACAGAAAGCAAAAAGTAAACAAAAATTAGGGAAGTAAAAACAGCCGTCTAAATATGAGCCCTCTGCAAACTAGACAACTCTCTTTTCTGAATACTTTTTGGCTGCAGTATGAACGGTATATCTGGTATAACATTACATTTTGTGAGAAGGGCAGAAAAAAAATGTGTGTTTCTGTTCACAAAGTCTGAAGTTAAGGAAATATGGTAGGTCAGTTTATAACTTTCTTATCCGATCATAAAGTGGAAAAATTTGGCAAAATCATGCATGATTTTTGAAAATGAGAGTACTTTCGGTGATGTCACAGAAAACTATTTTGAAAAATCTTTCCATTTTACATACTGTAGTTCATAGTTCATCAAAGAATCAAGAATTTCATTACTTTTGGCTCACAGTCCAAGAATCGCAAATCTCATGACTTTTCACACACACTGTATATAATTAGCTGTCGTTGTGTCTTACAGAGAAGACATACCTGTGCAGTGTTCACCACAACTTGGAAAAACAGACAGGTGGCTAATTTACATAACATTACCTAATTTGTATATTCTTGTGTCATGCAAACAAATTCTTTTGTGTAGTTATTAGCATATGAATAGGTTACATCTAAACTGATCCTTCAAAATCTCCTCTTGTAGAACCCTGCATACTGATTGATTTACGTAGCTAAACTCTCGGCAACAAATCTATGGAAAGATGGAGATATTTTGTAAAAATTTTGTACCATGTTGTTGAAAATTTCAGTGAAATTTCTGGCTGAATTTTGTTCTCAAGCAGTGAAGAAGTATCTAATTTTTGATTTTCAAATTTTAGTGTGGAAGGTGGACTTCCTTGACCTTTGAACTTTTTTTACTTTTGAAATGATTGTCTTCGTGTGAACTAGAAGCAGTTAATTTGAAGAAGTTTGGAGATGCATTCTTAAATCACGGTAACTGCCTCTGAATAAGTGCCATGAAATGCAAAGAAGCATGGAAAATATTTCGCGCTATAATAAGCAAGTCAATCTATATGCTAATGAACCAAGAAAGTCTCCTTTCATTATTTATAAATTTATCTGTAATGAATGTCAAAATTTATTCAGAAACATCCTGATTTTGCATTGACAGTTATGCCATTAATGAAATCACTACGACAACTTTTCATCTTCTGTGATCTTGATGTCATGTTTTCATCCTCAGTGACTGGATGGAGTGAAATATATCAGTATGAGGGCAGTGAAATTTTGATGTATCTCATTCATCTTGAGCTGGTGTAGAAATAACTTTTTGGGCTATTTTTTTTCATTTTCCTTTCTTTTTTTGATATTTTTACACTAGAGGGCACTGATGCATATCATGTATCTGTATAAGTTAATACTGTCACGTCATCTAGGGTCTGTTCCCATGAAATAATACTGTCACGTCATGTTGGGACCGTTCCATGATACAATACTGTCACAACATCTATGGTCTGTTCCATGAGTCAATACTGTCACGTCATCTAGGGTCTGTTCATGAAATAATACTGTCACGTCATCTAGGGACTGTTCCATGATTCAATGCTGTCACGTCATCTAGGGTCTGTTCCATGATTCAATACTATCACGTCATCTAGGGTCTGTTCAATGAAATAATACTGTCATGTCATCTAGGGTCTGTTCCATGATTCAATGCTGTCACATCATCTAGGGTCTGTTCCATGAACCAATACTGTCACGTCATCTAGGGTCTGTTCCATGAACCAATACTGTCACGTCATCTAGGGTCTGTTCCATGAGTCAATACTGTCACGTCATCTAGGGTCTGTTCCTTGATTCAATGCTGTCACGTCAACTAGGGTCTGTTCTATGATTCAATGCTGTCACGTCATCTAGGGTCTGTTCCATGATTCAATGCTGTCACGTCATCTAGGGTCTGTTCCATGAACCAATACTGTCATGTCATCTAGGGTCTGTTCCATGAGTCAATACTGTCACATCATCTAGGGTCTGTTCATGAAATAATACTGTCACATCATCTAGGGTCTGTTCCATGAACTAATACTGTCACGTCATCTAGGGTCTGTTCCATGAACTAATACTGTCACGTCATCTAGGGTCTGTTCCATGAACCAATACTGTCACGTCATCTAGGGTCTGTTCCATGAAACAATACTGTCACGTCATCTAGGGTCTGTTCTATGATTCAATGCTGTCACGTCATCTAGGGTCTGTTCCATGAACCAATACTGTCATGTCATCTAGGGTCTGTTCCATGATTCAATGCTGTCACGTCATCTAGGGTCTGTTCCATGATTCAATGCTGTCACATCATCTAGGGTCTGTTCCATGAGTCAATACTGTCACGTCATCTAGGGTCTGTTCCATGAGTCAATACTGTCACGTCATCTAGGGTCTGTTCATGACATAATACTGTCACGTCATCTATGGTCTGTTCCATGAGTCAATACTGTCACGTCATCTAGGGTCTGTTCATGAAATAATACTGTCACATCATCTAGGGTCTGTTCCATGAACCAATACTGTATGTCATCTAGGGTCTGTTCTATGAACCAATACTGTCACGTCATCTAGGGTCTGTTCCATGATTCAATGCTGTCACGTCATCTAGGTCTGTTTCATGATCAATGCTGTCACATCATCTAGGGTCTGTTCCATGAACCAATACTGTCACATCATCTAGGGTCTGTTCCATGATTCAATACTGTCACATCATCTAGGGTCTGTTCCATGATTCAATACTGTCACGTCATCTAGGGTCTGTTCCATGAGTCAATACTGTCACGTCATCTAGGGTCTGTTCCATGAGTCAATACTGTCACATCATCTAGGGTCTGTTCATGAAATAATACTGTCATGTCATCTAGGTCTGTTCCATGAATAATACTGTCATGTCATCTAGGGTCTGTTCCATGAACCAATACTGTCACGTCATCTAGGGTCTGTTCCATGATTCAATGCTGTCACGTCATCTAGGGTCTGTTCCATGATTCAATGCTGTCACGTCATCTAGGGTCTGTTCCATGAATCAATACTGTCACGTCATCTAGGGTCTGTTCCATGATTCAATGCTGTCACGTCATCTAGGGTCTGTTCCATGATTCAATGCTGGTCATGTCACCTAGGGTTTGTTCCATGAGTCAATACTGTCACGTCATCTAGGGTCTGTTCCATGAGTCAATGCTGTCACGTCATCTAGGGTCTGTTCCATGATTCAATACTGTCACGTCATCTAGGGTCTGTTCCATGATTCAATACTGTCACGTCATCTAGGGTCTGTTCCATGAACCAATACTGTCACGTCATCTAGGGTCTGTTCCATGAACCAATACTGTCACGTCATCTAGGGTCTGTTCCATGATTCAATGCTGTCACGTCATCTAGGGTCTGTTCCATGAATCAATACTGTCACGTCATCTAGGGTCTGTTCCATGAATCAATACTGTCACGTCATCTAGGGTCTGTTCCATGATTCAATACTGTCACGTCATCTAGGGTCTGTTCCATGAACCAATACTGTCACATCATCTAGGGTCTGTTCCATGATTCAATGCTGTCACGTCATCTAGGGTCTGTTCCATGATTCAATGCTGTCACGTCATCTAGGGTCTGTTCCATGAGTCAATGCTGTCACGTCATCTAGGGTCTGTTCCATGAACCAATACTGTCACGTCATCTAGGGTCTGTTCCATGAACCAATACTGTCACGTCATCTAGGGTCTGTTCCATGAGTCAATACTGTCACGTCATCTAGGGTCTGTTCCATGATTCAATGCTGTCACGTCATCTAGGGTCTGTTCCATGACCAATACTGTCACGTCACCTAGGGTCTGTTCATGAGTCAATACTCTCACGTCTTCTAGGGACTGTTCCATGAGTCAATACTGTCACGTCATCTAGGGTCTGTTGCATGAAATAATACTGTCACGTCATCTAGGGTCTGTTGCATGAAACAATACTGTCACGTCATCTATGGTCTGTTCCATGAGTCAGTACTTTCATTGTAAACAATTCAAAGCCAAGGTTATTGAGACAAACACACAAATAATCAAAACATCTCAGAGTTTAAAATCAGAAATACAGCATTCTACATCTATTGATCTGAGGTCATTCTGGTATTGATTTATGAGTAGTGATCATTTTTCTCCTCATTTGTCATAACTCACAATGACATTACTACAGGGAATTTACATGAAATCGTACTCAGTTTTCCATGAACTTGTAAATCAAACCATCTTGTACAAGTACCGTGTAATGTGATCAGTCATCTGTACAGTGAATAACTCACCATTTTTTTTTATATGAACTTGAATGTTTGATGATTGTTGAGCATGTCATGGGTGCAAAGGAGACATTCCTTGAAATTCAACCTGTTGAAAAAAAAAAATCTGTAGACAGCTTTATAGCCATTGTTGTATTAAAACCATTTCAACAAGACTGAAGAATTATGGGCCTGTACTGAAGAATTTTACAAATCACCTCAATCTTAGGGGGTCAAGTTGGTTCAGAAAGCCTGGGAAGACCCCTTAGGAAGATCAGATTGTTCTCGTAAGGCAGAATGGGCCAAGTACGTCAGGAGCACCAAAGTTTCATATGTCAGCAACGGGTAGATACATGTACATTACCACACTTGATCTTCGTGTAGCTACCAGTCCGGGTTATGTCCATATAGAGGATAGTTGGGATAAGCCAATGGCGTACCGTATATGTAATGAGGTTAAGGCAAGAACCAATCACATACTGTATATGTAATGACGGTTAAAGGTTAAGTGGGTTCACTTTGAAATCTTATGCTGACATCGCGATCTGACCTGACAGATCCACCGATCAAGTGAGACTGTTGCTACCCGGAAGTGTCTCAGCCCGAGTCGGTTTGCGACGTTCTACCGTGTCAAAAATTGTAAGATTTCTTCAGGAATAGTTATCTGTGTTTATTTACCCTTGACCATGTTCGAGAAAGAGTTATTGGACGTTTTTCGTACTCTTTACCAGCTTCTGGTTAACTTCTCGGCGATTGATCCGGCGCGCGTTTTTCTGAGCGAAGGGTCAATCGTAGCGGAAATGCATGGTGATCGAAAATATCGTGCTCCATCGTGCTCCGATGACCGACAAGAACAGTTGACCCATCGTTGCAAAGCTTGAAACATTCTCTACACTACAGATGGAAAGGTTAAATCGAAATCGACCAACAATAGGCGATATTTGGCGACAAATAACTTACAGGGGTCAAATCCTGATTTCTAGGAGCGGTACGTGGCCAGGAAAATCATCCAAAGAAGTAATTTTCGATGTACTAACCACTTGTATCGGTCACCATCTCGACCGTACTAAACATTGTGCGTAACGTCTACATCTAAAACTACCGAGTGCTAAAAATAAAGGGTGAAATCAAGCCGAAAAGTGCCGAACTCGTCGCAATCTGCGAGCCTAGGTTTGCATGGTTAATTATTCATGACGTTGCGACGGTAGGTTCGCTGATTGGTCAATCATAGTATCCTCTATATGGACATAACCCGGACTGGCTACTACTAGCATCAATTATGAAGTTGAAATAAAGCCCTGGCTAGGGAGAATACATTAATATAATAGGATCATTTTGAGTTTTCTAGGAATACTGTTTTGTATAATCCTGTATCAGGTCACTTGGGCATCGCTCTCTCTTCTTGCGAGTCTTGTCTTTCCAACTTAATGCACAGCTCACATAGTATGCATAACATCGAGATAGAAAATAAAAGAGATTTTATTTTTAGAGTACAATGACCCAGACTTCTGTATTCTTCCTGGTAAATCAAACTCATAGACTTCAAATGGCAAGAGCCGTGGAAATGATTTGTTCAGAGCTTATCCTCTCCGAAAAAAATACAACAGGAAAATGGAAAAGTGTGTCATCAATGGCACTAATGCTGTCTGGCATCCACTGCCCAGTGGCGTTCCCCCAGGGAGTCAATCCTGGCATCCTGTGCTTGGTGGAGTCGCCCCCGAGGGAGTCAAAGTCGTGAAGAATGGCTAGTTGTCCAACACTGGCAGCAAATTCACGTTTGCTCAAACAGGTGTCTCATTGCCTTTGTGTTTACAAGTTATAACAAGGCTGTTTAATCTTGCCATACCGCTGCTGTCACTCTGTGGTTATAAAATAATGATGCTAGACTCTTCAAAGTTTGAATGGAAGGTGGGCAGGGTCAGTGCACTCTCAACAATGCCTTTTGTTGCGTTAGAAATGGCATCCTTTAGGTCTTCTTCAGCCTTTTGTTTTGTGCTTTCTTCAGTTCAAGAAGTCGTCCAAGTATTTGTTTTTCTCTGAGCTGACAAAGAACCTGGAAAAAAATATGACATAGAGGTAGACCTCCCTATGCCATTCACCACTGTCTCTTTGTAATCGATGTTCTTTAAAAAATTAGGGGTAAACGTACATTTACTTATGATAGTGGAATGGTTATACAGTGAGCACCTGCTTTAGATCTAAATTCACGTTGTAACTCTAGATTACACAGCTGACATTTGTTCTGTAGGAATATGAAGTTACATTCACATGTACACATTACTCTTTGAGTATTTATATCAGGATTATATCTGTGACAGTATTTATACATTGTGTACGCATTGTACATGGACATATATCGATCAATATATATATATATATATATATATATATATATATATATATATATATATATATATATATATAATATATATATATATATATATATCTATATATATATATATATAACTATATATAAATAAAAACACAAATTACTTCATGTACAAGGTAATTATATCTGTTACTTAAGTTTCATGCATCTATCAATCATCAGACTACTTTTACCTTTAGGATATTGGCCTTTTGTAGGACTGGGACGTACCATTCTACTAGGGTTATATGTGGTATGTGTGTACATAGGTATATATGTACACACACACACACACACACACACACATATATATATATATATATATATATATATATATATATATATATATATATATATTCTACTAGGGTTATATGTGGTATGTGTGTACATAGGTATATATGTACACAAACACACACACACACACACGTATATATATATATATATATATATATATATAATATATATATATATATATATATATATATATATATATATATATGATATATACAGTTTCGTTTGTATTCGTGTTGTTGTATAGCTTGATGAAGGTACGCTAGTTGCACTGAAACGTTGCTATTTTATTGCTACTCGGGATTGGAAGCAAGACGGACTTTGAACAACCCAGTTCTATAAGTCATCAGATTGTGTGTGTGTGTGTGTGTGTGTATATTATATATATATATATATATATATATATATATATATATATATATATATATATATAATATATATATATATATATATATATATATACATGTACAGTACATATGTATATATGTATATATGTATATAATATATTTACTATACTCATCAAGTACAAAAGGATATTCTGTGTACTTGATATGTTTCTATATCTATTTATAATTATATACTGTTTTGCAATACTGCATCAAGTGCTGCACTCTCTTGGAAAGACATTCACAATGTGAAATGTTCATATGCATGCTGAATATATACATGGATGTATTAAACACCTATTACTTGGTCATGAGGGCTATAGCACCCATTTGTTATCCCAAGGGGACAGCCGTGTGTTACCAGAAATACATCGCTATTACCCATTCCGTAGGCGAGGGGTAAAGTGATGTGTTTCTGGAAACACAAGGCCACAAGAGGTAATAAATGGGTGCTATAGCCCGAATAAAGACCAGATAGTAGGTGTGTTATAACACATCACATGCTCATGTTATTGTTTTAAATGTGCTTTGATGTATAGGAACTGAAACAATACATTATGACAAGTATACTGGCTATTCTTCACAGAAGGTGCTAATTTCTCCAAAAATTGAAGCAAAAATGTCCTTATCATACTTTATAAAGTCTTTGGTTGCACATGAATCTTTGTTGTCAATGAGCTTTTCAAGTTCCTACGCTTTTGAAATAGAAAATCGTGCATTTCTTGTCAGAGACTCGTTGCTCACCCTCAGTGCCCATCATGCTCCAATCACCCTCCATTGTTTCAATGTTAGAGATGACAATCACCTCCACTGTTTAAGTTTACAGATGACACTAAACATATGGTCTCGTGATGGGGCACTTTTTCAGAAACTTTTCCCAGGGAAATAATCTTTGCAAAAATGCCCTCTGACGTCACTTTTTCAGATACTGTTTTCCCAGGGAAATAATCTTTAGAAAAATACCCTCTGACATCACTTTTTCAGATACTTTTTTCCCAGGAAAAATGTCTGGCAATTTCATATGGTCAGCCCCCAAACCAGTGTATGAAAATATATTGCAAGTCACAGATAACCACTATGAGTCAGTGCTGTGTCAATTCGACATAGAGGGTTTTGCTGTTGTAAATAAAAACATAGTTTCCTTGATGTCTTGTATTAGTCTGGCAGACAAGTCCTTCCAAAGCCATTGCTCAGTGATTGGTGAGCTTGTTTCTTTGATCCTTGACTATTTCTCCTCTCTTGCTTTTGTCAGATATCAACATCCAGATATCAACATCCAGATATCAACATCTCGCAATCATATCAGTCTTTCAATACAAGGGTATATTAACATGTTTTTGTCATATTGGGTGTCTCACACTAAGGCTGTTTTTAACATTTTGCAAATGATTCTATGCTGTAGATGTTTCTACATATTTTGCCTTGAGGGGAAAAGATATGAAAATTTGGTGAATGAAATTAGTGTGTGGTCTGTCGTTTACATCAGGAGAGTGTAATCCAACTTGGAGCCGGTGTATTGATGGCAATTAGCATACACGAAAATAATTCTTGTTTCTTTCTTTGGATCATCTTAAAGCTGTTGGCCACTGCCGTATTAAAATTTTGTTCTGTGGGACTTGCCTTGCTGTTTGTTCAACTTGAAACTAGCTGACCTGCCTGCCAACAGTTGAGTCTAAAGTAGAATGTGCCTCGGAGACAGATATAAGGACTCTCAAATTTTACAATTTTTTGTGATCTACTACTTGCCCGGGGCTCATTTTAATGCTCTTTAAGTAAGAAAAATATTGTCTTGGTTTTCAAAATAAGAAAAAATTTTGTCTTGATTTTTGAAATTTGAAAATTTTATTTTTTGCCCATAGAGTTAACACAGGGATGGCGGCCATTTTGAATTTCAAATATTGGTAAATGTCTGGTAATTTGTTTCTCTAGTACCAAACTTTGCATCTTGACCTGATTTTTATTCCCGATATGGTAAGAAAATGGTTGAAAGTTTCTTTGAGGAAAGTTTCAGCAAAAGTTTAAATTTTCACTTTTGAGGCACATACAACCTTAAAGCCCTTTCACCCCCAGTTCCCTGTATACAGGTCCAACTTTACCATAGAAAACAATGGATTGGTACAAACCATGGTGGTGAAAGGGTTAAAGCCATGCTATCGAATTCTAAGTTGAGGTATTATACACTTTGAAACTGAAAGACTTAAATTTTTGCCCAGTGCACTTTCATCAAGGAAACTTTAAACCATTCTCTTTTGAAAGTGAGACTAAAAAACAGGGGTCACCAGCAAAGTGTGGTATCAGAGAGAAAATTACTAAAGATTTAGTGACATTTGAAATTCAAAGTAGCTGCTCTTTCAGTGGTAACTGGGTTGGTAAAAATTATATTTGGTATTTTTACAGAAACAAGATGACGAAGACTGCATTCATCAATGTGTTTGTGTCTGGTTGCTCTCTAGATGCAGCGTGTCCCTGATCCGAGTGACTAACACATATTAGTGTTCAATCAAAATGCCTTAATGTAATCACTGTAATCGTAATTGGCTCCTTAAATGCTAAATCCAATTACCCATCATGCATCTGAAGTGAAAGCTCTAACATGTGGAGCAGTCGCAGTCAGAAAAACGTAACAACTCTGCTCTGTTATTGAACCACTGTTTTTGAAGAGTGGGGATTTGGCCAAGCCGTTCTCTCTGTTGCTTCTCCGCTGTGTGACTGGATTCTGTATGTTGAGAGTTTGTACCCGATTGAAAACATAGTATATTCTAAACAGACAAGCATAAAAGCTTGTTCGTCCTATGCTTCCATTCATTTGTAATGTTTGAGATGTATTCACTTGGATTAAAATAACTGATTTTCCAGCAAAACAAAATAGTGTATCGTAATTAAGCATGTTCACTGGAATTTCATATAACGAGATTTCATCTATCAGTGAAAATAGCAAAAATAAATCACCTTTAGTGACATGCTTTTAAAGTACACAAAAACAAGAGAGAAATTTTCCCAAGTATGATGTGGATGCTGAAGTTCTGGTTATTCTCAGGTAGTGAGACTTGTAGACTCTAGCTTAGACTTCTGCGGTGATTCGCAGTGTCAGTGGTGACAAGAAAAACCCAGGTACAATGGTATGTCTGTGTGTAACATGATCAGACTGGGACATAGGGCGTTGTGGACTGATGACATCTGAGATGATAGAACTGGTATATGTATTCTGTTTGATGAGTCTGAGAGTATGGCAATTCAAGGATAGGTGAAAACGATACCCAGGCAGCGTAGAGCGGTGTCTTTTCCACTTAGATAACCGCATCAAAGAAGCACCCATGACCTGATGAGGTTCCCACAGCTCAGTGTGTGTGTGCATTTTTCTTTGGATCTACATGTACAGTACCAATGCAGCATAGTAGGTCCCTTTAAGCCCTTTCCTGCCAGATAGTATTAAGACTATTACTTCCCCATCAGCCAAGTCAGTAAAAAGCGGTATTGAGCCCAAACATGACGTATTTTCACACGCTTGGCTTGGTATGTTATAGCATCTTTTGTCAAAAAAAATCAAGTTTACAGTATTTATGTTTTCAACAGCCTTCAAATGTACAGTATTATGTTAAAATACACCATATGGAATGTGTTGTGTTTCATTAATTTTAACCATCTTGACCTGATGGTGAAATATGGACTTGGCAGGAAAAGGGTTAAGCCCTTCTATCCCCACACTTTGGTAAAGTCCTTTTATTATTCTCAATAGGGTCATTGGACCTACGTAGTATGCAAATTGAGGTGGCAGGTTCTTGTGATATTTCAGTGTTCAAACATTCTGGCAAATAACAGTTAGATTTCAATATGTATATAATTTATGCACCAGATTTTAAGTTAACTCAGTGCAACGCAGTACATTTGTACATTAAAATTTATTTTACACCCCTTCTTTACTTTCCCTGTGTTTAAAATATGATCTTCAAGAATCGTTGAAGTTAACAAACAGAATTTTTTCAAAGCAATTTCTTATCGAAAGATGAATGAAAACCCCCTCATATGTTATCATACATTTTCAAAATAGCAGAGAATCTTATGGTTAGTGTGGTAGTGATAGTTTACTCAGAGAACGAAGTAGTGTAGATTTGGGCTAGAAAACCACAATTTGGTATAATAATAAATATTAATGTAAGTCAAAACCTTGATGCTATTTTATGAAATTTAATATTTCATTTAAAACAAGAGCTAGAGTATATTCAGAAAAAACAACAATTTTGTTTGCATTATCACTTCTCATTCTTGAATAGCAGAGGTTGAAAGACTGACGTTTAAAAACGTGATTAAAATCATGATAAGCAAAAATTGAAATGAGTCTTATTCAAAATGTAAGATTATTATTGCTAAAAAAGATTGTTTCGTTATATAGTATTTAAAGAACATAATGTGAAAATTTCACCAAATTTGACCCAGCCAAAGAGGAGTAAAATTTTCTTGAAATGTATGGAAAAAGGAGAGGAAGAAGCCAGGAAATATGATGATTTGCATATATTTGCTATATTTCCACTTTTTTTCTCACCCAGCTGGTAGCTTAAAAGTGCTTGTCTTGTTTAAAAGTGAACCAAACCAATATTTTTATCTTGGGCTGACAAATTACTAAAAATCGAATGAATCTTTGCAGAAAAGTGATTTTGAGCAAAATGCTGTGTTATGTGAAATGATATTTTTTATATGTCAGCCATATTCCACCAAATTTGAACTGCAACCTGTCACTTTTATCCAGGTAGCTTTAAGTCGAGCTTTATGATTTGCTATCCATCTATCATACAGCACTCTCATTGGTTTGATCATACGAAGACAACCATTAGAATGCCATCTTATAGAATTGACATGCATTCCAATAAGTGAAGTACCAGAAGCAAGTCATCTGTCTCACACTAATTTTTCACTTGAAGCTTGGAACATCTTGTAAATTGTGCAGGAGTTGTATATTAGATTTTGAGACTGCCCATTACACCAGTCATTTTCTCCTGGTTACCAGGCAGCTGTTGGCAAGTTCTCACTTTCTTTCTTACACTGCCTCATGGGAAAGTAGCTGCTTCATAATGACATATTCAGGGTGTCAAAGCACACACATCTTGTGACGCAAATTGTATGATGAGAGTGTTGATATGAAGTGGCAATTAGTTCAGTGGCGCGACATCATGATCATTGTGACGTCTATTTCACTGCTGCTTGGTTTCCTTGGCAACAATTATCATCCAAACTGAACACGAGCTGCTGATTGCGTTATATACCGTATTTTTCATGTCTGGTGATGTTACAGTACACCTTGTCCAGGATAGAGTCTTGTTCAATTCTCATCTATTTACATCTCAGAAAGGGTGAACAAAAAATGAAAGGACATTTTTTTGAAGCTTACAGAAACATATTTTTCATCATTTTTGCATGTGTAGTTGCCAAAAAATGTCATCTAGATTTGCAGACACAAATTTATTTTTGCTTATTAACGTGAGAATTGACGTCATTGGCTAACAGCCCTGTTTGAGACAGATCATGTGTTTTCACTGCATGCTGAGTGCTAAGTGCTTTGACTTCTGTCTCTACTCATCCGTCAGGTGTAGTAGGCATCTCTGAGCACAATGATGATGCAGTGGAACCGTGTGGTAATTGTTGTCTCTGCCAAGCAGTACCTGAGTATGTGAATTCATTCAGACGCAATGAAGTCGTCAACATCTAGACTTACCTCTCGATTTAACAACTGAGATCAAAGCAGTTTCCAGACAACTGGATACCTGGCGCTTTGTACTCAATTTTCAAAAACGTTTTGAAAAATGTAGTCTATGACAAAGTATTGATAATTGAATGCAGTTGGTATAGAATTGAACTTAACTAATTCAGTGCTTTCAACATCAGCTCTATCTTCCTGCTGTGTAGTAAAATTAATAAGGAGAGTCGGAGAAAAATAAATTGTAACAGGAGAGAAATTGTGTAATTCATTTACCGTCAGTACCGGTAGATTTGATTTGCAGGTATACAGTCTTTCAAGTTTAGTTCATTATTTCATTTATATTGACTATCAGTTTGTTTACATTTGGAATATACTGACTGTATTTAATTGATTATTGAAGGCAATGAATTGCAGATTCCCCCCCAAAATTAAAAAGCATTTTTATTTCTGCCCTGTATAGCTACATGTACAAATACTCCGACTAGCAACATCACTACAACATTCATGCATTTAGAATACATGTAGGTAAGGGCACTATCTACAATGTACCGACCTACTACTACTGCTGCCACTGCCAATACTACTAGCTACAGTACTTCTTCAACTACATGTAATCTTACAACTATTGCTGCTATAAGTATTTTTTTACTAAAGGCAACTATCACTACTACTAGTACTACGAGTACATAAAACACCACCATAGTTAACTCACTATACTGTACATTGTACATACTACATTCAGATTTATACAACATCCAATATTATTAAAATTTTTCGTGCCAGACAGCACCACTTCCCCATCTGCCAAGTCAGGAAAAAAAGCGGTATTGAGCAAAATGTGTATTTTTACCCACTTAGTTTGGTGTGTTACATGTATAATAGCAGTTTCAGTCCATGAAAATCATGTTTTACAATGTCTTTGTATTCAGGGGCCTTCATATGTTCAAGTTTTTTTATCAAAATGCACCATATGGGACATGTTGTGCCTCCCTGGTTTTAACGAACTTGACCTGATGGTGATGCATGAACTTGGCAGGATAAGGGCTAATAATAGTACTTGTATCACCAACAACTATAGTACCAAGATTAGGTCTTCTGTGCTGTCACTACTACAGAAATAATATCATAACATATCGTATTACACATGCTAAACCAAATGCCTGTAAAAGATGTTAAAAAGTATGTAAAAGAGAAATAATTGACAGGTTCAAATTTTTTAAAAGCTTAAAAGCTTTGATGGTAGCTGAAATGTTTAGATAGGGCATCACTTTGAAGCACCAGACTCGTGAAAAATGTCTTTCAAACAACGAGCAAGTGTTGTCTATCGAAGCGCCGTAAATGGAGTGTTGTGTTACACATTAATAATCGGGGTAAAATTTGATGTATCTATGTACTGGGTACCGTCATAGCTGTATATCCCCCATCCCTGGCTATAAGCCGTAAATTGATCAGGCGTCTACGGTTGCAAGAGTTATTAGCGAACAGTTAATTATTCAGGAAATGAATAGGGAAGTCCGTCTAGAAAACGGTAAACTTAGAAGCCTCTCGGCCATTGAGAATACAACGTGATCATCTGGCGAAGTGTAATTGACAAAATGTTGTGTGGTACTGATGCAAATTCATGAAAACTGATCAGCCCATGTGACCTGAAACTTCTTCAATTTCAATCCGGTTTTCTTTCTCTTATCTTCCTTCACTTTTTTGGCTTTTCTCTTTGGTTTCCGATTGCCGCAGCTGTGAACCACGACTTCTGTTTTGCTCTGTTTTTCACGTAATATATGCTGTGATCCGTCAGCTGTGATACTCACATACGCCGTTTCACAACAATTATAGTGCACACAAAATACTGATTGTATAAATCTGGATGTTTCATTGTAGTGTCCATCTCAAGGTCAGTATACCACCTACAGTACATCATTCTCTCTGATGAGATAAATTTGTTCAATGCTACCGCTTCCATACACTCTTTTGTCTCCCACTAGCGTGTCGTCATGGTTACAAGAAAGTAGTTCCTACATCCGTATCACTGGTCATTGATGAGGCTTGTGATGCAGTACTTATGTCGTCTGAATATTTACACCCAGATGGATAATGTTGATGTGTATATCCATTGAAATCAAAAATCACATTTTGTAAGTTGATAATGGTAACAATGAGCTTCAGTAGAGTAGCTTTTATTCACAAAGAGTATACCGGTAGACGAGGAAGTTGAAATTTTGAAGGGTCAGAGTCTGCACAAAGACAGCTATGCTCTTTCGTTGTTTTCAAATGTCTTTTCACAAGTATTTTGCTAATGTTAGTTTCCATTAGGTCACTGTAAAACTAGGTGATTCCAATGGAAGGCACTTTTGCCAGATTGCGTTGATCTCAGTCTGGTGTGCAACACTCATCAGCTTAGTTGGCCATAGTATTTTTCACTCCGCTGTCAGGGAAGCAGAGCTTATCTAATAGGTGGATGTGTGTCGACGTCCGGTGTCTGACATCCGTCAACTTTTTACATTCAAAGCTGCTTCTTCAAAATGGCCCTTTAATATTTGGAGTACAGGTCTCCAGGGATGACCTTAATCAGATATCTTCAAATTGTGATGAAATATGCAAATTTGTATTTTTAAGGCAATTCGTCATTTTTTAGTCAAAACAATTTTTTCATCAAATCTCTTGTCTCATGGTTTTGACATTTGGTATACAGGTTCATAGGGATGATCAAAATGTGATATATTCAAATTATGATGAAATCTACAATTTTGTATTTTTGGGGGAATTTTTGCCATTTTTGGTCAAATTTTTTTTCTCAAAAACCACATCTCTACATATCACAGCGGAGCTCTATCAGCCGCAAGGTCGCTCGTCTTGTCTTATGTCAGGTTGAAAATGCCATTCAAGTGAAGTTGTTACATCAGATATTATTGATGATACAAGGTGACTAACTGTCAGGATAATAATATCCCAACTTTTATGAAAGCCAAGTCATGATATTCATAGTCAACCTAAAACAACCATATTAGCTTCTAATGGGTTCAACCCTTTCACCACCATGGTTTGTCCCAAATCCATTGTTTTCTATGGTAAAGTTGGACCTGTATACAGGGAACTGGGGGTGAAAGGGTTAAAGGCAACTCAGCATTGGTCAATAATTTGAATCTGTTTCAGCTGAGACTTTCTGTAAGAAAACTTTAAACCATCCCCTCTCAAAATCAAGAATAAAAATCAGGGGTCAGTGTATGAAATTTAATATTGAAAAAAAGCTTGACACTTGAAATTCAAAATGGCTGCCATCCTTGTGTTAACTCTATGGGAAAAATTAAATTTTCGGTTTTCACAAAAGCAAGCCTGTGATAAATTTCTTTGCGTCACAAACTTCAAAATGTGCCCCCAGAAGTGGTAAACTAAAAAAGATATTGTAAAAGTTTTAGAGTCCCAATATCTGTCCAAGAGGCGCATCCTACCCTAATGAAGTGATGTTTTCATTATAAGGCTCATGTATTTTGTTCATACCAGTATATGCAATTTTTGAATAAACACAACTACTGTAGGGACAAGTAATTCATTTGTAAAATTCGTGTCAAAATAGTGTGTCATTGCCATGACAATGTTATGGCAATGTTATATTCCTTGTGCAAAAATAAGTAGACATGAAATGCATCTGATAGGTTAACTTATATGTGTCAGTATTTTGCTGCCAAGGATTTTGTTGCTTCCCTATTTTTCCAGACGTCGTCAGTGTGATAAATGCACTTTTCCTTGTCAGGAAATGTTTCTCATTTTTTTCATCCTTACTCTGCAATCTGTATGTAGTTGTGGTTTTCTTTGTTATATGTTTCATAAGTTTTGTGCATGGCAATAATATTTACAGTAATAATAAAATTTACGAATTGTTCTCCCTTTTGGTTTTTGACACACAGGACTTTGCAGAGAACACAATGAATGAGTTACTGGGATGGTACGGGTATGACAAAGTGGACGAAACAGACACCCAGGGGTTAAGACTCAACCATTTTGCGAAAACAATGCAAGAAACTCTGGGTCAGTTTCCAGGTAAGTCCCTCGATCACCACCAAAGGATGAGTGAACCTCCCCATGTCACATTGGTTGTACCCAAATTATTTTTTTCACTTTTTCAGGTCTTTTTTCGAGACCATTGTTGAAAAAACAAGGGGTTGTAGATGGCTTGGTGGTGTGTGTAATGAAATTTAGAGCATAATTTGACCAACAAGACAATTAGTTGTGCTGTCTGTCAGTGTGAATGATATCTTACTAGTTTGCTCTGTCAGCTGTTGTTGACATGAAACATGTCCAATAAAAATACAGTAGTCTTCAAAATGGAAAAAGGAGAGCTTAGAATGTGCTTTCGTGTTTTAATAACATTTGTAAGGACTGAAATGTGTTCGTGAGTGTGGTATGTCTTTGAGTAATAGGTAATACAGCCAGGGTAAACCTTACGTAAGTCTTGGCTTGTACAGTAATTGCTATGAGGGGATTCCTCCCACTGGAAATGTAAATCAGAGAGCTTTCTCCTATTCACCTGACATTTAAAGAACAAATGTTTACATGTAAGGGAAGCAGGAAATAAGGCTCACCAAGCAAATTTGCTGAATAGGGGAACGATTTGTTCCAAGTTTACACGAATAATTGAGCTTCAAAATGACCGACAAATCCTGCTTCCTGTCTTTGTAGTTTGGTGTCTTGGGAAAGAATGTCTGGAATGACTTTTGAAGTGGCTATTCAAGGGACATGTCTTGTTTGGACAATTCATCACTTCTTTCAAAAAAAATTTCTTGATTTTTTTCTCGGCAGAGAATGAAGGTGTTACCTCAGAAGCATCATCAACAGAACAACATTCTTCAAGGCACAAGGAAAAATCCAGCTTAGATTTGAAATCTGGCAGACACGGTCACCATTCAAGAGAAAAACCAACCACATCCCCACTACGGCCCATCGCTCCCAGTGTTCCTGCTGTTGTGCCCATTGTTGGAGTGTATGCTGGGAACCAGAGGCAACCCACCCTGGTACAGGGTAACACACTGACTGTACTTAGGAACTCTATTGAGAATAGAGGGCAGTCTTCAAAAGAGTCACTTTCTGGTGAGTCACATGATACTATCCAGTTCACTATTGTCCATTGCAAATTTGAAGAACCATGATATCATGTGAAAAAGCCATATGCATGTGAGCATGCATGAAGTTGAAATTAGCCATTTCCAGTGCAAAATTGAATCTCCTCTGTTAGAATTCTAGCAATATCTTGTATCACTTTTGGAGGTGTCATGATTCAGTGGGTTGGATACTGGACTCACAATCTAAAAATGGGAGAGTTTAACACCCAGGTATTGCCCAAGTAGCAGACTTAACCAGCAGGGAATGGTGGGATTCATACTGGAGCGCAGTGCTGTGCCCTTGTGCAATGCCCTTTCATGTATAAAATTAACTGCTTGCTCATTGGATTATGATGCAAATAAAGAAATAAAAAAAAATTCTGAAATTCTAAGCATGATCTTTTTTCATATCATCATTGCTGAAGTCATCCAGACACTGTAGGCATTTAATCACTGATGTCACACTTCCTAAAACAAGGGCAATCTGTGGATACATAAAAAAACAGGACAACATTATCGAAGTGAGTTATTTATATTTAGCAATGCTATACACACAAATACAGAGTAACCTGCTTTGGACTGTACCGGTAACAGAAAACAGTAAGTTTTATGATCTTTTTGTCTGTTCTGCATTTTTGCAGTGTCTGATGGTCAGCTACCTGAGAAACAGATAGTCTGTGCCTGGTGTCAGCAGTTTGGTATGAAGCGTTACACCCTGAACACGAGCTCAGAGTCCAAGGCCTTTTGCAGTGAGAAATGTTTCGCGGCCTGCAGGAGGGCGTACTTCAAGAGAAACAAAGTCTGTGATTGGTGCAAACACGTGAGACACACCAAGGAGTATTTGGATTACGGAAGCAAGGACCGGAGGTTGCAGTTCTGCAGTGTGAAGTGTCTGAATCAGTATAAGATGGACATTTTCTGTAAAGAGACTCAGGCGACGCTGCCTCAGGGCTCACCCCTTGGAGTTGTAGAGAGCCCTCAAGTGGCAGTTCCAACCAGTCCCATCGATGTCACGAGAGGACTGACCGTTGTGAATGGCAGTCCGCAGATTATAACTCCGGAGTCGTGGACAAAAAGTCCAAACCATGAAAAACAAAAATTATTGTTGAACTCTGGCGGTATTTCAGTGTCATCGGTGACGCCATCTCCGGGATGTGAAATACTGTCGGTATCATCGCCGTCTGACAGGACGCACAGAACTGAGACTGTTATCCAATCAGGGCAGGTTTTCACACATACCAGTCCGCGCAAACGACATGGGCCACGCAACAAACTGAATTCCACGACTCACACTCACCGAAACGCAGCACCGGTCTACCCAGACCAACCACCGCTGGCACTTCCTGGCTCAGGAGGCCAGCATCCCCCACAACAACATATCATTGTGACCACCCCTCCGGGTGTTCCCCAGCATCAGCCTCCTCCGCCACCCCTCCCACAGGGAATACCTCCCCAGAACTTTCCCAGATCCCCTCATCCCAGCGTATTTCCCTTCCCACCACATGCAGTGCCACTACCTCAAGCCATGCCTCAGTTCCGGCAGCGGTTTCCATTCTTTCCCCAAGTTGAAGGGTCACAGATTAACATTCCACCTGCCACCCTTATGGTCCCTTATCCCGTTCTCTTTCCAGTACCGATCCCGATTCCCATTCCGATTCCGATCTTCAAAATGCCGGAATCGCACAAGGATGACGGCAACGCCAGAGACAGTGTTGCGACTTTGGAAAGCAAGGAATCTGGGGACGAGGACAACGCACCAGAGTTGGAAGAATGTCTGAGTGTCATGGAAACTACTGAGTCAGAACCAGAAACAGAGCGCAGTGTAACAAGAGCAAATTCAGCAACAAAGTCGTCAGACAGTGAAACACATAGTAGTAGTAGGAAGCGGAAGTTGAAATGTCTTGAAATTCATGAGGATTCAGCAAATGAAAAGAGAGTTCTGACTGAAAGCAAAGATACAGGTGAGGAAAGAGAAAATGCGCCATCAAACAAGGATGATGCAACTCAACACGACAGTGACAAATCAGAGCAACACATACCTGGGACTCGTGAAGTCTCTCAGATACTTGAGTTATCTGCAACCAGTGTTACAACAGAAACACAGGCAGGTTTAGTGAGCAGTGGTCAGGCAGAAAAATGTGAGTTGCCTGCTGCCAATGGTGAAAAGCAGCAATGTTTGTCTCAGGCTACCAGTGACGAAACTGAATGTTTTACATCTGCCACCAGTGTTGAAACCAACAAATGTTCTGCATCTGCCACCAGTGTTGAAACAGAGAAATGTTCATCTTCTGCCCCCAGTGTTTACACTGAGAAATGTTCCCCTGCTGCCATGAGTGATGAGGAAGACAAAAGTGCTGGACACATTGTCAATGATCCAAACAGCAAACTAGATACTGAAAGTACAGAAACGTCTGTAGCAGATGACAGTTTGAAAAAGGGTAAAAACCACATTGATCATTCCAGCAACGGTGTCGTGAAAGAGAAAGCGGGAGATAGCAGCGACAGGGTCAAGGAAAGACTGGAGATCGAGAGAACAGAGAAAGCACAGGAGAGTAAGAGAGTGAACAGTGAACACGCTTATGCAGCATCACCCATAGAGGAACCGACGAAAGAGAGCCCTCACACGAGAGAAAAAAGTCAAACGCCCACACCTACAAACACTACGCACAAAGTCGTCAGTGATCACGCGTACGCTCTCAGGAGGAGCGGGCGCCTGGCCAGCGAGCACCATTCGGTGGGGGTGACAGCGAAGGCTGAAAGAGCCTCAAATCAAGATGCAGAGCCACCCGTGAAGAGACGCTCATTGCGAAGTCGAAGTAAAGTTCACTGACGAAGTTTGTGACCAAGCTGATATGAGTAGTAGTCGTAACTTATGTGGATGATAGTGCAAACTGTGTTCAGAGTTTATTAGCATGAATGGTCAAGTTCATGGACAAAAACAACCCCTAGTTCTGTGCTCCTACCTGAGTTAATAATAAGATCAGTTGTAAAATGTCTGTGAACACTCGCTCAAGGTGACAATTTTCGTCAAGGACATTTCCTAGCCATTCTTATTATGTCCTTGTTTTCACAACATCATTACTATTTGTGTCTGCAAATAGCACGTGAAGAAAAAAAATCAGGAAAAGAGATTGTTTATTTTTATAATATTATTATATTTTCAAATGTAGGGTCATGCTGGTTCATTTCTGTCACGACTGTGCTGTAACAAAATTTGTGTTTTGATGGATGGATGTGTATTCTTCATGTATTTGTAAAACATGGCTATATTGCATGTTTGTCTTGATGAGTTCAGCAGGAGTACATGTTATCTTTGAAGTAATATTGTGACTAACAGGCAGCTTATTTCAGTCATGTATCAAAACATGGGAACTGGAAAGACATGCCAACAGTGGTGTATAATGTAACTGACTTAGTGAAATTTTCCCCTTTGTCGTCATTTCAGGCCAGCAAAACTCACTGTCTCAGACTCTCTACGTACCTAGTGACATTTTGAAATTCAAGCCATTTATTGTAATTTATATCAGCTGAACTATCATATATTTAATTCCTGTGTCATGGAGAAGTTATACTCTTTCCAAACTGATTTGTGCCACAGCTGGAGATTCATCTTGCCCTCTAGTGTTAAGATTACAAAAATCTTTTGTCTTTATCAAGAAGAATGGCTATTTTCACGTCAGAGGTATTTCAAGAACAATATATTTTACATTCCAGAACAGTCTCTTCATAGAACGCTGGCAGCTTTTTTCTTTGGCATGTCTTCTTGACATTTTTTATTGTTTAATTTGTAGATTGGACCATTTTACCTGCCTTTTACTCAAGGGATTCGCAGATTGACTGTATTCAACATCAGACCTGCATATCCATATTAGACAGTCATGCTAACATGTTGCTTGACTGATTAATAAGGCTGGACATCTCTGCTCTAAAAATTTAGTTTTCTCAGCTTGATGTTGTAAAACATAAATGTTGGTTTTAGACAGAGTCACAATTTTCATGGTTTTATTTCTGTCTCTTCTCCCCCTCCCAACATCATTACATCTTTGGAGCACTCAACACAACTCACTCATTCTTGTGGCAATATAATGAGATCTAAGCATAGTCCCCATCTCAATGTGTGGAGGGACTGTGATAAACGTAATGATGTTTCTTGAATGGTGACTCCTTTCAACGGCATGGTTTGGCCCTAACTCCCTTTTCTCAACTGTGGTTGTGGAACCATTTATAAAGTGCAATAGGGTGAACAGGTTAAAGGATGTGCCTCTGAAAAAAAATTCAGATTCTCAAAATGCCCTATTTTGACGCCTTTTCAAGAAAATTAAGGTCTTGATGGCACATTTCTGTGAAAATCAAAATTGAATTTTTCCTATCAAGTCTGCTGTTTTAAATTGTAAATATTGGGAAATTTTCAGATGCTTTGAACTGTGACCCCTTATTGATAATCTTGATGATGGAAAAAGATGAATTAGGAAAACTTGTACTTTGGGGCTCACTCCATCTGGTGGGGACTCCCTCTACATAGGTCTGACTTTTCATTGAAATACAATAGGACTTTACAAGCATGAGCGGATTAATCTGATAATTAGTTTGCTTCATGTGCAAGCAGAACTATGATAGTACATACCTTGAAATTTTCAGTAAGAGAACTTAAGGTAGTATGCACCTCGAAAGTGAAAGACTTAAACTTTTGCTCTAACTTTCCTCAAGGAATCTTTCAATCATTCTCTTTCAAATCAAGAATAAAAATAGGGGTCACCGTGCAAATTTTGGTACTAGAGAAACAAATTATCCAACATTTACCGATATTAGAAATTCAAAATGGCCGCCATCCCTGTATTAACACTATGGAGAAAAATAAAATTGTCGAATTTCGAAAAACTAAGCCTGTGAAAAGTTTTCTTTCACCAAGAGCTTTAAAATAACCCCCACATGTGGTATATCAGAAAAGAATTGTAAAGTTTGAGAGTCCGAATGTCTGTCCCCGAGGTTCGTTCTACTTTAAATCAAGAATGAAAATCAGGGGTGACCAGACAAAATTTGGTACAAAAGAAACAACCTACCAAACCAACTGACACTTGAAATTCAAAATCTTCCTGGTGTTAACTGTTCATATAAGTGAACCAGTGAAAACTTAAGTTACTCCATAAGCATCAAATAAACTCAACACGATTGTAAAAGTTTGAAAGTCCAAATATCTGTCCCTTTGGCAAATTCGAAAATAATCTGATAATTGCTTCTTTGACAAGCAGCATTATAAAAGTAGTGCTTTTTTTTAGGTACAGCTGAAAACATTGGGCCCAAACCTGACTATGAAAAACAGCAAGGTTTCTTTAGGAGGCCCTCCCATAGCTTTGTTAGGCAATTGAACCCTTTAGGAATAGGTTGATTTTTAATATGGCTTCGTGTGGCCCCAGTATTCCTCAGTCTTGCCTCTTTCTGGTGACCATCAATTCACCACTTTGTGGCATGGTTCATGTGTACGTAGTTCGAAAACTAATTGCCCTGGAACATTATAGATCAGTCCAGTTCATATGCCATTTATCCTAGAAATATTAGTACCTTGGGAGGCTTGAGTTTCATATCTTCTCTATCAAAGTATGTATATAAAGCTGTCCAAATCTTTATACTATAGTGCTATCAGAAATCTTGAAACTGCAGTATTCAATGTTGCACTTTTTGTTAAGTATTCATATTCCATCCTTCAAAGAATAGGATATAAAAGTCTTAGAAACGTTCACAGTAGGTACCTTGATTTTTATTTCCATTTTGCAATGAACTTTACCCAAGATGCAAAGGGATGACCTTGAATAGCTGGTGTGTGCTGTCTTTGAACTTATAGCTTTGTAAGTTGTATTTATTGATGATTTTTGAGGTTCTCCTCAATGACATCGCTGTAAAGATATTTTTATCATTTTTCTGATGAACTTTGCTCCAGCTTGAAGGAGATAAGATGCTAGAAAACCCTGCGAGACAAGATAGCTGCAGTTTCCTTTCTGTATCATGCTACTTGTATTTATCGCTTTTTGTTAAAGTCCTATTAGATGTATCTTTTTGCTTTATAAAAGATGATTTAAAATCAAAAGCAACTTATGTAAAAATGTTACCAAAGTGTGACCACAAAACATTTTTCAAACATTGGCAATGAATGTGTAACTTAGATTTTAACAACTCAATAATTTCCCAAGTTCAATATGGCTGAAGCAAGTGCACAAAAAACCTCTAGTACAATCGGCCAAATCCAGAAGAGGAAAGCAGTGACATTATCAAGAACATTATGGCTGAATAACAGGAATCCAAAACCTCTCTCTGATCATTTGACATTTTTTTGTAAGCACATTGCAAAAACATACAGCTAATTGGGTTTTAATATACAGTGCTTTGCTTTGCCATGGAAAACAGTAGAAAGCCAGACTATGGTGGCCAGATCATAGCGCAACAAGATACAGACAAAATGAAATCATTATCTATATGTCTAGCTAGTGTTTTGTCTCCATTGTATTCCAGTGTCTGTGATATAATGTCAATCAGTATTTTTTTCTGTGCCAACACTACAATATCCATAGCCATGTCTGTCAATGTCAAATTTCTCATCGTATCTATCATATGTACAAATTTTCCTCTGGGTTTTTTTTTTTATTTCCTTTTAAAATATGATGAAATATGGAGCAATTACAGGTGGTTTTGTGTTTGGACAGTGATTAAAATTGTCTAGATGATAAAACTAAAGTGGTGGTGTGTGATTAATTTATCAAAAGAAAGCCCACTGGCTTCTGTTTGTACTACAGGTGAAATACAGTGGTTTGTGATGAACCGTTGGCAGTACGGGAACTAGGCATACATCTACCGTCTAAATTGAGGAATTGCCAACGTTGTCAAGTGTAATTTTCATCTAACAGTATTATAAGTCGAACAAAAAGCAATCAACACTGCAAAGGTTGAAATGTCTGGAAAATCAGATGTAGTCAAAACGACACTACCAGATCCACACAAATAACGTTTGCAAATTATGCTTTCTGGACAGTTGGCGGGATGTGTATTGTTTTGACTACAGGTGACGTCCTTCCAGGCAATGTTTACGCTTTCACGGAGTTGATTTCTTTGACTGATATTGCTGCCTAGAAGATAGTTACACCTGGCAGTGTTGGTAGCTCCCTAAGGGATATAGTCGTCAGAACTCTGCTCAAAGGTCGTATGGGACCCATACGACCAATGTAAACACTGTATCCAAGGTACGATGGTGATTGATGAAAGATAAAACATGTCTGTCATAATCTACATCATATAATTTAAATGTTGCAGCTATGATGATGATGTGCAGCTAAATATCATACACGAAATATATTGTTTGTAAAGAAGAAACTTGTATAGGCGCAGCTCTGATGACTGTTTCCGTTTAATTTAGACAGCATGTCTAGTTCCCGTGTTGCGAACGGTTTGACACAAACCACTGTAATATGTATAATGTTCCCGTATCATATACAACATGAAGGAATCTAGCAGAAGATTTAATTCCTCCGTTTCACATAGAACCCTTCAGAAGAATTTTTAGGTCAGGTCAAGCAAGGTTTTGTTGCCCTGTATTTCAAAGAGAACTATTAGTGTTTTACAAAACATGTCATGTAAGCTGGCTGTTGATACTTTTCATTGTGCTCCGTACATTGGCCAATGTGTAGACTGAAGAGAAACCAGATCTCATAGGCTATATATACCCGGAGCTGTTGTTAAGGGACCAGATACACGTACAAATAAATTATTCCAGGAGCGATTGTCCAAGCTGCTCAGCTCTACATAGTGCCTCACTGTGGATTGCTGTGCATGGAATGTTTTTACAATCACATTTTACAGGAAATTCAAGGAAAGATCTCTATTTCCTGGTACGTCTGAATCTGCTGAACTGTGAAAATTGTAGACAATGTGAAATCAGTTTTTGATAGGTAATATATCTGATAGTGATGAATTGCCGTGTGATTAGCAAGGCAGTAGGCAGACACAGTGACAGTGAATAATTCTCACATACAGCACAGAAATAGTATGGCACTTTTGGAATGATCAGTTTTATTTCAATGAAAATAATATTTCATTTAAGATAAGAATTTCCTTGAAGTTTGGCAAGGCAACTAAAAGTACATTTCTATGATTTTGTTGGCTTCAAAAATATTCTTTTAAATCAAATTATATCTGTAAATTGAAGAAATTACACTGCTCTACAGAGTGTATTAGAGGTTTAAAAATCTTTGTCAGACCAAGTGGATTTTTATATTAAAAGTAGTACTGAACATAATATTGGTTGGAAGGAAAGAATTGTTTTGGGCATTTAATGCAATGAAAGAACAAACTGCTTAATTATAAAATCTACCATGAACTTGATGTTGAAGTGATATATGAGTTTTTAATGTCAATCTGTTTTACTCAATACCCAGAGATATAGTTTGTTCAAATAGCTCTTCCTCATTGGCATGTATATATCTGCTTCATTTCACCCAATTGTTATCAATGGTGTATGTCGATCTGTTTATTGGACATTTGGGCTGGTAAGGTTGTAAGTTGGCTGAGGATGTTTTGTCAACCACTCTCCTTGAGAGTATTTCACCATGCTTAAACAAAATATCTGAGTTCTGAAATAATGCAAAAAATTGACAAAAATATCCAAAAATAGCAGCATTTTACCTTCACTTGGCAATGTAACCTTAAAAAATAGTTTTAGATTGAAAGACTGGAATGATTTTAAATGCTTCAAGTGATTAACAGTTTGCATAAGTAAATTGCCATTAACCTTCCCCCTGAAAAAATTTAACAGATATATTTACACTCTGGCACAATCATTACAACTGTCTATATGTTCGTCACATCTTTGTAGCATCAGTATTACAAAGTACTTTTTCGTAAATCGTCAGAATTTTATTCTTTAGATGAGGTACAGTTGATGATGACTTTCATAGACTTGGAGCTTCGATCACTCGCTGTCTTGAAGGCGTCCTCAGAGTTCTCCAGAGTGAAGCGATGGGTGACCAGCGACTTGATATCAATCTGACCACTGGATACCATTGCTAGTGCCTTTGGGTAGCTATATAATGAACCAGTACATTGAATCTTAATGAGATGTAAATATAGTTTTGAATATTCATGAGATGTAAATATAGTTTTGAATATAAATGAGATTTAGCAACATTAGCTATGAGATGTAAATATAGTTTTAAATATTAATGAGATTCAGCAACATAAACTACCACTATATATAATGTAATGTAGTAATTTGCATATCAATTGACATGGTTTTGTGCATGTATAATAATGGTCGAGGCTGGAAATTTCTGTATTTGGCAGACAAAATAATAGCGGTCACAATATCAATGTGATACATGTACTTATAAATAAATAATTATGACGCATCAAAAACGATTTTTAATTACATTTGAAATTTACCCTGTGTAACAAGTCATTTTCAGAACTGATTGCAACAATGGTTTCAGTTGTGACCTTCTTTCACTAACTCTATGATGTGATAGTTTCTTTCAACCAATGGAGTCAGAAAAACAAAATCAGCAATTTACATTTTCTCAACAGTCCTTTCTGAAAAATGTCTTTGCAGCGGCTATACATTGTACTGGAGACAGTAACATAATTATCAGTTTCACCCGTTACACAACCATTCAACGCACATAGATCAAATCATAACCATAAGAAAAAAGAATATCCATCAAATGACGGAACTGAACGCTTAACAAGCAATATCTCTCAATCTAATTAAAATCAGATGTAGAGATGGCGATATTTTCACCTTTGCTTTCATCTATGCTGTTCTCGCTAGCTGTCTCACTACATCTGAACCACTGCCGTAGAAGATTCCATTCACAAATCTCGCGCTTTGCAGGAGCCAATCAATAAGGTTGCATTTTTGAATACAATGCTGCAGTCCACAACAGCCGGTGGTTTTTTCCTCTTTTTCCAATAGGTCGGCTGTTCCGGCCAATGCCCAAGATTTGAACACGATCTTCTACAGCAGTAGGTCAGATAAAGGTAGATGACTATCAGTTGACATGAAACACTGAGAAGCAAAGGTGACTGTCATCTGATTTTAATCAGACTGAAAATTTCTCTGAATCTTACCAATTTGCATATCTGAATACCCCTTTTATATCAATTTCTTTACCAGCTGCTTCAACCATTGGAACTTTTGGTTCCATTGAGCCTCTACCTATAAGTATCACACTGCCACCTGGTGTCGTTGCCTGAGAATAAAAAGAACATGAAAAGTGGTTCCACACTTCGATACTTATCCCATGTTCATTATTTTTTATAGTTGAAATACCTATTACCTACCTAGTTAAGTGATAATAAGCCCTTATGCCTGCCTAGCTTAGTTATAAAAGCCAGTACACACTTATGCAAGTGATAAAAACTCAATTGTCATTATTGACAGCAACTTAGGGAGTCTTTTTGTATTATTTAATTATAATGATAAGATTCAGCCACCCAATTGGACATCAGCTTCCGAGATGCTGCACATCAGCCTGATAAAAACCACTAGTTGTCCTAAGAGATTTTCTGATCAAAGAGAATGTTATCTGATCCAATGAGCACTATTCCAGTTTGAAAATATATTTTGATCGTGGCATTTATTGTTTTGGGCAAAGACAATTGTGGAAAAGAGAAGCATGCTTTTCTAAGCTAACAGGAATAGAAAAGATTTGCTTCAATCATAGCTTTGCAACACATATGTATTTATTAATCTTGATAATGGTCATTTATTATATGAAAATTTCTGGGACACAAGGCACAAATTATTTTGTCTGTGAAGAATGCTTCATAATCAATTCTGTCTGATTTTGCGTTGACACCTAACAACATGAATCAGCACAGAGCAACATTTTATGGCTGACAACCTTCCAGCTGCTATTGAAAGCAAGTGGTAAAGTATCATTTGTAATCATGATGTATTCTTCCCTGAGAAAGAATGAGTCCCATGAGCATTCACACTTTACCCTTTCAATACAATGGTTTGGTCCATATCTATTGTTATTACTGGGGTGAACAGGTTAACATTAAAAATGCAAGTTTAAAATTGCTATTCCTTTGGAGAATAACTGTCACTATCCAACTCTAAATGATTACAATTACATGGTATTATTAAAAACTATTTAAACTATAACGATGTGCAGTTTGGGAAATTAAGCTTAATACTCCACAAGTACGACAAACACTAAAGGGGTACAATTGCCACTAATAACCCTGACACAACCATACTATAGCTGAGATACAGATGGCTTATCCGTGTAGCCCTTTAATTCACTTTTGAACAAAATTTTGCAGTTTTATGGTAATGTATGTATGTATTATATATTACAAGTAATGCCACATTATCTTTGTTATTATTGCAAAACAATTATATGTACTTGCATGATTAGTTTAAGTACACTGCAACTTTGTAGCCAACATAGTATATTGCAACTTTGTATCCATTATACTATATCACAACTTTGTATCCATTGCAGTCTATTGACACTTTGTATCATCACAATGTATTGCAACTTTGTATCTATCACACTGTATTGCAACTTTGTATCCAGTATAGTGTATTGCAACTTTGTATCCATTATGTATTACAACTTTGCATCAGTTATAGTGTATTGCAACTACTTTGTATCCATAATAGTGTATTGCAAAATAATCACAATCATACCCATCCATAATCCAATAACACTAGGTCAAAATTCATAATGCATAATCAATTGTTATAAACAGAGACACAAAACAGCACAGAACAGACAATAAAGCACTGGTACACACAACAAAGTCAAATTCATGAAAGAAAGATATATCATAGCTGCACTGGAAGATTTGACATTCACTTGCAGATCAAATAATCTGGCATCTTTAAACCAAAATTTCCTTATGAAATTAATTTTCTCGGTGGTACTTTTACTATATCTTTGGGACACTTTTTAGAAGAATATGCATCTGCTGTTTCTTAAACTTACATAAATTCCAATGACTAAACTGACATCAGAGCCACTGCACTCTAAGGTCACGTCTGGTGAACATCCAATTATATCAACAATTTTTGCAGCCATTTGTTTGTTGTCTATTGACTCTACTAATATTCCATGGGTGGCACCCATTGCCATGGCAACATCCAGCCGATTCTGATCAATGTCTGTTGGTAAATGAAACAGTGAATGGAAATTTCACAAATAAATTGATAATAAATATCTATATATTTTGTGACTTAGTCACACGGGGAAAGCCATTCTCAACTGATACCTTATGTACCTCAAAAATTTACAAAATAGAGAAACACATTGAACTGCAGTTTGTAAAGCTGAGATGGGATCTGCCTGTAGAGGGAAAAGATCATGAATGAGGAAAAATTGGAGAGACTGAACAAGACAAAAATCTTTTTATAGATTACGTGATCCTCAGAGAGCCAGTTGTTTCACAAAGTTATAGAGGGCCCCCCCTTAGAAACTTAAATGTTTTTGTCATGCATATTGGGCCCACTGTTGTTCAGGTGCAGCTAAAGATTCATTACCTGTTATTGCTATTGTTGCAGCTCCAAGTGATTTGGCTGTGAGTAGTGTCAGCAAACCAACAGGACCTGTGCAGAAAAATGAGTTGCATCCTTAATATGTCTGAATGTTTTCATTGATGAACAAAAAGAAGTAAACGAAGGCTTAAAGAAGTGGCATTTTTATTCGTTCATTTCAAGGTCACAAAAATTGAAAAATCATGCAAAATAAATGAAACTCAATTTTCAACTTGGTAGGGCAGATTCTGTTCCAACTTGGAGAGCAAGATACAGGTATTTATGGATGAACAAAGACACAATATATATTGCAACACTCAATAACATTACTTGAAGATGCCTCAGTCAAAATCTATGGATTTAGCGACCCCTTAACCTACCTGCACCACATATTAGTACATTAGAACCAAGGGTCACGTTTCCTCTTTCACATCCATACACAGCTACTGCTAATGGCTCCATCATGGCTCCCTCCTCCAGGCTCATGTGGTCAGGTAACCTTGGTGACGCAATGAAATGATAAAGGAATTCAAACATTAGGAAGCATAATGCAGTCACTAGTTGGGAAATTTGCTGTGGTATCCTCAAAGTTCATTAAAATTAAGATCGGATGACAAAGTTACAATGTACGTATTGACATTTCTTAAGTTGATTGATGTATATAGTGGTTTAGTGACATGTGCTTCATGAGAAGAAATAAAAGTCTGCCCTCATCACCATTGCTTGAAGATGTAAGACATTATTTACTGGCATGCACACTGGATATCACACTGGCATATTTTTTCCATGAAGTGTTGTTCTTTGCCAAGGTCTAAGGAGACACTAAAAGGTACAAAACACTGGCAAGCATGAATATCATAAATGTTTTACATATTCAAATTTTCTCTTCATTTGCATATCTGAATGTGACATAGATTAATAATGCTATTGACATTGTCTTTATACAAGAGGAATATGGTTCACTTTGAAACCATTCAGCAAGTAAACCATGGAGAGATCTTTGCAACTTTGTCTCCATTGATTACCCCTGCATGTACGTACATCACAACAATAACATTATTTGATACAGGAACTGCTGTGTCCCTATTATATACGTTGGTCAAACCATCTTATCTAAAGCAGTTGGGTTATACTGAGTCAAGGGGTGAGATGGTCATTATAACCTTTCATCCCTGTTCCGAAATGTAGAGGTCCAGCCTTTTCTATTGAAAACATGTGGGCTGTACCAAGTGGCAGTAGTAAACGATTCTAAGCGAAATCTGAGATCTCCTTACTTGAAGCAAAAGTCTGCAGGGTGGACGTAATATCTACACAGGAGCCCGTCAACGGGTGGAGTGGCACAGAATTTCATCTCCGGGCACAGGTTGTAACGACCCTGTTTACAAATTTTGCACATTCTGCAAGACACACCTGGTTCAATGGCTACTCTGTCACCTAGAGAGAAATTGGTCACAAAACATCACTGTGAAGTTCATTCATATTTTGCATGTTCTGCAAGGCACACCTGGTTCAATGGCTACTCTGTCTCTGTTGTTTTGTGTCTGACTTCAAATTAGCATCACAGCTGTTAAGAAATCTTAAGCATCATCCGAGGGACAGACGATCCCCATTGTGACCAGACGCTACAAATTACTGTCACATACTGAAATGAAGTCTGTGAAACACATGAATTGACTACTTCACCCCATTTTCTGAATGTAGCAGTCCAACTTTGCCACTTTAAAAGTTACAGTTGGGTTTACTTAACTTACCGATTTGTAAATTTTTGACTTTGTCACCGACTTGTATGACAGTACCACTGGCTTCATGGCCGATGACCATTGGGGATTTGACTATAAATCTACCGCACCTGCCAATTGACCAATACTTCAGATCAGATCCACAGATGCCAACACTTTGCATGGCCAATAAGACCTCTGAAAGACAATACACATCAAAATCAGCCACACTGAGTATAACAATTGAGGGAAAAGCTATATTTGAAAGTATCAATTTTGTTGAAAGAGTAAGTCAAGAATTTGTTGATGACCTTGGAGTGAGTAGTGGTATGTTGGGTAAATTAAAAGACCAATCATTTTTCGCCATGAGATACACTGTTTGTAAACAAGAAAGTTGCATAGGCGCAGTTCAAATGACTCCTTAACTTTAACAGGGCACATACCTTTCGCACAGGGGGACAATTTTTCAAAATTACCGGCCCAGATCTGAGAATTTTCTTTATCATTTTCAACAAATTTCTTTCACTGCTATATGGTATGGTTTGGTTTTCTTATAACCTGGCCTATCTCCATCTAACTGTTTATGCACTTTAAAAAAATGTACAAGTCTTCGTATGCAAAAAAGGTTAAGAATGAAAAAAGTTTCAGACTGACCTATACCCATTCTCTGATTTATATGCAGAGGATGAATATATTTTATTTCGGCCCGATCTTGTAATTTCATTGTCGCTAGTAAATCCTATATTTGAAACTTTGAGGGGTAAAATAAAATATGATGGTGATGACAACAACAACAACAACAACAAAAATAATACTCATCAATATCCTAAAGAAGATTTCAAAAGAAATTAATTTGAATCAATAATTAATTTACAGTCTCAAGTTTAGATATTTACGATGTACTCAAGATGAAATCTTACCGTTTTCACCTGGTTGAGGTATTGGTCTGTTTTCCTAGAATTGTAAAAGAAAACAAGAATAAGTAAATAGTTAATACGGAGGGTAAATCAATAGTTAAATTACGTTGTTGTTTGTACTATCAAACTAATCATATATCAGAAAATATCATGCTGTCTTACAAACTGATGAAATGCCCAAACAGTTCAGGTGAAACCGCTGTGTCCACAGCTATTTTTAAATGTTTAAGCCCAATGCATATGAGTTAATTAGTTTGCATGGTTCACTAAAAGCAGAACTAAGTTATTATAGCCAGGGGAAAGCCTGCAAAATCCATGGGGGGTACCCAACATTGGAGAACATACTGCATGGGGATGTCACATTTTATATCAAACAGACAGAGGCCACTTACTTTAATTTAAGAAATGTCTGACCAGTCAAAATTTTTTTGTTTTCCATTATACAAAAAATATTCCAGGAAATAGAGATGATTCTATGCATTATCTGAAGTCATTTAACTGTCTTGCCTTGGCAAATCTACAAAGGCTTGTTTTGTCAAAATTGTGCAAGGAGAATGGAAATGACAGGTCCCTGGCACACTTTAGCTGAAGCAAGGCAAGCCACCAGTGCGCGTCTTTACCCATACTTTCTGATATTGATCTACTAGAAATGGAAATGTAAAGATGTTAAATCAGTTATAAACCATATAACACAATGACAGTGAAACATCAAAGCCAGAGATACACGCTGATGAAGATGATTCATACAGTAATTAATGAAATTGGCAGCAGCACAAGTATTAACAGACACGTTTTTGAGCCTTCAGAAACACAGTGCACTGTACATGCTGGTACGGGAGATGTAATAATTTTGAGTAAACATGGAGGGAGGAGGGCTTCCACTCATTTTGAAAGAGGCATGAGATGAGTCCCCCCCCCCCCCCGAACAACAACAAGTGACCGCTCCCTATTAAACACGTACGACCAAACGAGCTGTGGAGGAGTGAACAAAAGCTATTGAAACCAACACATGATATGAACATTTGGCATGCACAAGTGGCGTTCACTGTTTTCGGCGGAGAACATTTCGTGTAATTGCTGGCATGATAAGCCTAGGATCTAACCTAGTAGGCCACGGCCAAAGTTATGCCCCGTTACATGTGAAGCCCTCCCGATACCTTATAGCCCCTCCCACACTATACTGTCCATCAACCAAATACACTGTAGCACAGCAGTACTCACAAGTCTCATGTCACCCGCCCCGTAAATAACGGAAGATAAATTGTCCTTGGGTTCCATTTAGCGGTCTGAAATTTCCCCGGACTAATTGGCTTGACGTGTTCTCGTAGATTTAGGTCTTGCATACAGCTAGAGACAGACCATGACCAGTAGTGGGTCTGTACTTTTTTATTTCCTGAGCGCGATGCATGCTGGAGGAGGTCACTGCTCGCTGATATGAACGAAAGCGAGGTTGTGTGCATGTTGTCCACGCCCACGTAAGGGAGCCTTCTGTAATTATAAGGAGGGGCATCTTTTTGTATTTTCGACAACAAAAATTTCTCATCAAGGAAAAATTAAGAACAGCTCCAAGACTAGTGGTAGAGCAAATTTTACTCCATACCCATACGGCTTATATAATATATGTCTCAAGCCTTTTTTTCAGTTCTGTATAAAAGCGATAATGTGAAGTCTCACGATAATTGATTAATTATATTTATTAAAAGTACGTTGAAATATTGTAGTATAAATTTCAAAGAAACCATTAAATAACCATAAAAGTCATATTCTTTAGGTACTATAAATGTCACAGTTTTGGGAAGCAAGTTATGACCAACTGAAGGGGTCATTCTCTGAAAAAAGTTAGCATGTAAATTTCTTTTGTCTTTTCTATTTGGAAAAAATCAATATCCTTTTGTTTCATAAAACAGGTGCAACTAGTCTCCCTACTTTCCATCACTTTATTCTGTATGGCTGAGGACACGATCAGTGGAAAATTTACAAAAATGCTTTCTCTTCTCTCAATCGAGCACAATTTTCTTAATCCTTTAAAATGGGAATTGAGAAGAAAGGTGTTTTTAAAAGTACGTTCTCAGAATTTTTACAACTGGTCCAGGAATTTGTCTACACAGTGGAGACATGGTAGACTTCACAGGGGAATACGTTGGTACAAATCATGATGTATTATGGGAAATGTCTAGTACTGTGTGTAACACCACCGGGACTAACGAGCGATGCATTGTTTTATTATGATAAAAAACTTACGAGTTGTTTAGTCAGAGCGTTAATCCTTCGCTATGGTGATCGGTAGAAACAAGTATTAGAGTCACAGGGTAGTATGCGCCCCGAAAGTAAAAGACTTAAACCTTTTGCTCAAGCTTTTCTCAAGGAAACTTTTAACCATCCTCTTTCAAAATTCTGGAGAAAAAAATTACCCAAAATTTCTGCCGATATTTAAAATTCAAAATTGCCGCTGTCCCTGTATTAACTCTATGGAGAAAAATCAGATTTTCGATTTTCGAAAAATAGACGATGAAAGGTTTTCCTTACACCAAGTGCTTTAAAATGAACCCCTACAAGTGATATACCAGAAAAGAATCGTAAAAGTTGGGGAGTCCGAATATCTGTCTTCGAGGCACATATAGACTGTTCTCATTGAAATACTGCGGAGTATAGTGAGAGGGTAGCTATGCCATATGCAGTATAACATTTACCTGGGGTATACTAACGTCGATTTCATCCCTCCCAGAATATGCAGCGCGATGCAGCCTCATTATTCTACTATGAACTTTTGTGGAAGCATGAGAGGATATACTATAGGGGAAAACAACATAGAGACTAAAATTTGGAACTCATACCTATAACAATAAACTCGTGTGACGTAAAAATAATAAAAAACAAACAAATAAACAAAAAAAACATTTTGATTCACCGCCCAAACGATATACAAATTGCTTACTCACAGATATAAAAGAAGAAATGTAGAAAGGGAAGAATAGTAAAGGGAAAGCAACTTCACACATCGTTAATCTGAGTTGTTTGCATTTTGTGTATGATGTTGTGTCACTGTAAGTGTGTATCATGTTTGATTGTTTTATGTAAGTGTTGATTAGCCATGGCGAGAAAGGGAAGAGAACATTAAATGCAGTATGTTTTATATTCTTTTGAGGTAAATATTCTGTTTCCGACTAAATTTCATTAGCCATATCGCTAAGGTAGAACGCGCCTCGGGTACAGATAGTCGGACTCTGAAACTTTTACTATTAAGACGATTGGAACTAATTAGGGATATTTGGATGGTGAAGTGATGTCGGTTTAATCTGCAAATATAAGCTCATCTACTTTTCTTTATAAGTTATACACTTATTTTTATGAGTATTTTGTAATATTGCAACATTCAGCTGCAGAGCACCTAACACTTTTGAGAAATTTGAAAAATATGAAGATCCAATCATCCCAAAGCTCTTTGTGTAAAAAAACTTTTAACAGACTTAGTTTTTCAAAATTCGAAACTTTATTTTTCTTCATAGAGTTAACACAGGGATGGCGGCCATTTCGAATTTTAAAGATCGGTAAATCTTATTTGTTTCTCCAGAACCAAAATTTGCACGGTGATCTCTGATTTTTATTCTTGATTTTAAAGAGAATGGTCGAACGATTCCTTAAGAAATATTTGAGCAAAAGTTTAAGTCTTTCATTTTCGAGGCGCGTACTGCCTTAACTTGATAGTCATGACTATTATTCAATAGCTATGCAGACTTTTGGATTGTGATCTCTTTCTAACACAGCTCACCTTGGGAGTTTCGTACCAGAGGGTGAAGACAGTTTTTTATAAAAACAAAAGAATTTCCTTTATTGGGCTTATGCGACTTTTTGAGACTCTCCTTGAATAGGAGTGTCCCCTATACCACTTAATTATAGACTACGTGGTATGGGGACACTCCTATGCAATTAGTTTTATCTAAATGACACTTTCTGTAACACTTAGTGACGATCCTGACGATTTTGAAATAAAAGATCTCGAGTTTCAATCCCTTCAACTGAGTCTGTACAAGTCTTCATCACAGTCGCTTGTAGTATGCTTTCGAAAAGCAGTTTCTACTAGTTGAAATACCACACAGCGGCCGCCTTGTGTTGATTCACAGGTGATTGTGGTCTTCATGTGAATGTTACTTGCCTTTAATTATATGTAATATTCCAAGATTACTTCATTCAACAAGGAGTACTTTTGATAAACATGTACTGGCATCGATATTGTGTCTGATAAAAAAGTCGGATGTGCCCGATGAACAATCGAAGTAGGCTATACCAGTCGCAATATCGCGGGTCACTGGCCTTGCAAAGAGTGTGTAACGCCAGATCTCGCTAATATTATTGTTCCTCTCAGTCTGATTTGTTTAGGCAAAGCTACAGAGCGTGTTTTCTTTTTTCTTTTTTTACGAACCAGCAAAATCTCCCACTAGTTACATGAGTTATATTGTTACTGATGACTTGGAGTCCAGCCTGAGATTTTACAAATTGTCAACAATAAGTTGAATAACAGAGGCGTTATACATAGGCAGTTTGACTCTGCCCGGATGCCCGGATCACGTAGAAAATCTTCATTCCGAAGTTCCACGTTCACGGAAACTCGATAGACTAAAAGGGCGCCATCACAAACAACACCAACAGTATTTGCGGAATGTTTATTTGCCAGAATTTCTAAAAGTGGCTGAAGTGGAAGCGCAATTCTGATGACAAAGTATTGAGGAGAAGCCTTTAAATGACGAAATAAAACGGAAGTTTTTCCTCGGCCGATGAGCATGGGATGCCGAATACACACACGTTCTTCGGCATGAATCATTCATTTGATCAGTATGAACAGCACGTATACCTGGAGAAATCACAAAAAGGTTAAACGCGGTTTTAGGCCTAATAAGGTGGAACGCGCCTCGGGGACAGACTCGGACGCTCAAACTTTTATAATTCTTTTGTGATATACCACTTGTGGGGGCGGTCATTGTAAAGCTCGCGGTGTAAGAAAACTTTTCACAGGCTTAGTTTTTCGAAATTCGAAAAGTTTATTTTTCTTCACAGAGTTAACACAGGGATGGCGCCCATTTTGAATTGTAAGTATCGGTATATTCTGGGTTATATTTTTTCTCTTGTACCAAAACGGTGACTCCCAATTTTTATTCTTGATTCGGAAAAAGAGTGGTTGAAAGATCCATTATGGAGAGTTTGAGCAAAATTTTAAGTTTTTCACTTTCCAGCCTCTACCTCAACTTTTACACACTAGGCCTATGTCATTCAAAAATAACACTGGAATTCCGATCGATCCTCGACTTTGTGTTATTGTACATTAAAATTTCGACCAGCTATTAGGCCTATGACAAGGAAACTGAAGGAAAAACTGGATTTTTCCTGGCACAGACCTTTAGTGATGTACAAGTTATACGGAGCCGGTATTGTTTTCCTCTTTTTTCCTTATCAATTCTAGATCATGGAGGTATATTTTATACCTTCATGTCTCAGATTGAGATTACTGCGTAATACTTAGGTTTAAAGACAGCAAAATACATTCTCTTCTTTAAAGGGAGGCAGTTGTCGGAACTGCGCGTGTGCGATTTTCTTGTTTACAAACAATGTATTTCATGCATGATATCGAGATTCATTTTAAATTTTACGATATTCATTGTTAACAAACATGGTTTAACTTTCGTCAGGGACAGTGCTTTCATCAAACGCCAACGCACCCTAGACACAGTGTTTTAATACATCGGCCGTACGGGTCCCTCACACCTCGGAGCAGAGTTCCGACGACTGCCTCCCTTTAAATAGCGATTTTACGAGTACGTAGGGATAGCAACCCCGCACGTACAAGTACACATGTATAGGCGTGGAGTCTGTTTACTTTACTGATACTGGGAATGGAGGTAGCACTAGTAGCGGATCTATTTTCATCATACAATTCATCAAAGTGCATGTACAAAACAGCGAGACGTGTTCAGGCAGCTTTGGCATTTCCCCTCTGATGAAACATGCCGATTCGGAAGATGCTGGCAAGTCACTGCATCGTTTCGAAAGAACAAAATTGCTGAACCACACGTTGCTATTGTACTCTATTGTTTCAGTTCCTGCTGACCTAAATATAAAATTGCCGCCAAGATGTGCGCGAACATGTTCGGACGGGCACCTTAAGAACCCCTAAGCTTGCTTAAATTGTTTTGTAAACATCGTTTACCTGCGGACCTCAGACTTTAAGACTCATGATTCATTTACATGCATATATATCTGAAAATGTAATAAATTTTCTAAAGTTTTATTTTCCCGAACAAATGTAATGTTCAATAGCATATTTTTGAAATTATTTAAATCATATAAACTTTGAGTATTATTTTTTGGTTGGCTTAAGCTGTCTCGAATAGAGGTCCCATGCGCGATGACCTCAGCTGTGACCCCTAACTTTCCAATATGTCTGCCAGGTTGCATCGAAGCCGCGCGTAGGCTCGCTGCTTCAGGCAATACACCAGCATTCTCTAATATTTCGTATTCTCGCAACTGTATGTGAAACGAGCGGTGTGTGCATCTTGTACATGAGACATTGTTTCCACCTTCTTGCCTTCATTTCCGTGGAGAAAAGGTACCATTGTAGACAGTGTCTTTGTCCTATTTTGTTTAAAATACACAGCTCGTAGGGTCATCATATTTCGCGCTATCACGGTCTTCGTGTTTATAATATCATCAAAACGGAATACCAGCGAGCAACGTTGTTTTGTACTTTATCTATTTATGCAGACATTCGAAACGCCGTCCGAAGGTTTTGAGCCAGGAGGACAGATCCGCCGCCACCGGAAAGTGCATAAAACAGCGAAATGTTCTCCGTTCGCATCGTCACGGCCGACCATTATCTAGCCGCCCCCATCGCCGGCCTCGATGTATGCCACTCGGATTTTCGCGGCTGCGATACGAAGAAAGTTCCCGTAATTCGGATTTTCGGAGCAACTCCAGCAGGTTTGTATCTTTTCTTTGTTAGAACATCTCGGTTAAAGTCCGTTAAATCCACCGTACTGTAATAATTGTACGGTGTCGTGTTTTATTGCATGATGAATACGAGCAAGTGCTCGCAGTCGCTCGTAGTCTCAGCCTTATTTCATTGTTGACACCATTTGGGGCCTCTCCACTGATGTACTGCTACGGAGAAAAATACAAAAAAAACGGGATTTACTGGCAGAAAAAAATGATACAGATGTCTATTATATAAATACTGTGGTTAAAAAAAATGTTGTATCACGTAGCACTGAGAATAAGAGACGCACCCATCGAATAAATGACTCTCACAAGACATTTTCGAACGGAGTGAGTGTGGATGTGCATGAATAATTACTACACATCTCGATTTCATTTCTGTGGTGACCTATTAGTATGTGTATGGTTGTCTCAGTCGCAATGGTTAGTCTGTCTGTTTGGCTGCTACCCAGTATGGTATTACAATTTTCCTATACACAAATGTGTTGACAGAAAAATCCTAGTGCATGGCCATATTAGGTGAAATTTCTCCCTTCTGTCGGTTTTCCCTACAGCCATAGTACTTTCATTAGGACAATAATACAAAAAATCAACAAGTAAATTATGGTGATTGCTACTGTATAATGTTAATTTTCATCACATTGACAATGCTCTTAATTCCAAATTCCAAAATGCATTTATGGCTTTGTTTCTGGATAACAAACAGAACTTCTGTTGTTAACAAATTTTTTTTTGGTCAAAAATGTTCATTGATGTATTTTTACCACAAATGGTACACTTATGTAAACTATAATGACAAACAATTAACATTAACAAATTTTGATATCCAAATTTAGCCTTCGACATACATCCTAAATTTAGAGGCTATTTTTTAACAATTTGAGTTTGTAAATTAGTGAAAACCATTTTAACATAAATTTTGAAGTAGCATGGTTTAAGCAGAAGAAAATGTAGCATGTTCTGTTCTGATTCGTGTAAGTCTGTGTTTGCTATGATTGAGCGTGCATTTCACTGTAAACCAGGGTAAACATATGGCTTTTGATACATCTCATGTGTGGTATTTTTTCAAATATTCCGCAAATATGGCATGGATAATTGGATTTTTTTTAGTGTATATCAAAAGGATCACAAATTTTAAATTTTATTTATTTAGAAAATTAAATTGGAAAATATTGTAAAATTTTAAATATATTGCAATATTTCTAATAATACAAATTAGATGGATAGTTATGAGATAGGTCGCATAAAGTTCAAAGGTCAAAGAGCAGGTATGGATTAAATTTTAAAACCTCTAGTTGTGAAGAATTGAATGTGAGTGGATCAGGTGTTCTGCTAATTGCAAAGCTTTGTAAACGTGAATAACTGTACTCTGTTGCAGTCATTCAAAAAACTTCCCCTCCATTCAGCAAATGAACATCAATCCTGTTCGGTGACAGCTGTGACCTGTTCACCCCCATACCACAGTGAGATCACCCGCACGTCAATAGTCAAAACAATGGAAGTGTCTTATTGCACAGGGATTCAAAGGGATGGCCAGGTTGTATCCCTGTACTCTTGATGTGATCAGTCTGCATTGTTACATAATTTGTCTCCTAATTTTCAAAGGATAACAATACAACAAAAGCAACTCCAGTCATGTCACTTGATTATAATTACCAATGAAAACAAAATGATCATATTCTCACATTTCATTTATTGCGCGGATAAAGCCATTAAGTGTAATCTTTAGTACTGTAGTCAAATGTAATGAGTTCTGTGTGTTCTGAAGACCTAGCAGAGTTTACAGGTTACAATGCTTGTTTGATAATATTTATAATTTGTCAGATATACTGGTAGTGTCTTTTTCACTATTATGATTTCACTAAAAAACATGTTAGTTTCAAAAGGGGGATATAAAATTTGAAATTTTAGCTGTTTTGTATCAGTAAAAAAATTTTTAAAGATAAATTTTACCAAACTATGTCTACATCTTCAATGGAATCAGACAGACTTGCAAAATATTCACTCATTGTTGTTTGTTTTATTGCAACCACAGATGTGTAGTTAAGCCTTTCTCTCAAAGATGAGCTTGACAACACGCTGGGAGGCAGAGGTCAAAGGTCAAATAAACTTTGCCCTCACATTCTTTTGTTATTCATTTTCTGTTCACTCAGTGAAAGTTTCTTCCATTTTTTTATGCTCAGTGTGGGAGCTGTTCAAACCATTTATCATATTTGTGACAAGGAGTAATTGTTTCCAGTTCTGAAATGAAAAAACTGTCAAAATAAGTTACCATGTTGAAATGAATAACACAGGTTTCAGATTTGCCATGATTCTTTCAATTCCATGGCAAATTTTATGCATTCAGTCAGTAATTTCTGTTTTATCTCTACAGTTTTTTTTTTCACAATTTTCAAAGAAGAAATTTTATCTTCTGCTTGGCCACTAGATAAACCGTCTTTTCCAGATGCCCTGTGATCCTGTAGTTCCTCTTTCCAGCTAAGCAATCCGGTTCCATCTGTCGACTCTATTTTACCCAAACCGAAAAGAATTTTGGGTCATATTTGAAGATGCTGGTAGTAAATAATAATTCTTTGACAAACACATTCCTACTTCTGAGTGGAAACATTTGTTTCCAAATTTTCATAAACTATCTGTCTCTGGGTGTGTACAAAGCAGGATTACGGATCCAGTACCTATGCCCCTTCTGTGGGTGTAATTGAAGTGGCCTTGTAGAGAGATTAGAGTTTTGGAATAACAGCATTGACAATTTATTTGAAACTAGTTCCAGTGGCCACCCAGACTGACAGATTCAGTTGTGTATGGGTGCGCTGCCATCTTTAACCCTTTACCTGCCAGACAGTATCACTTCCCCATCTGCCAAGTCAGTAAAAAGCTCTATTGAGCCAAAACCGTATGTATTTTCACGCAATTGGCTTAGTATGTTATAGCAGCTTCTTTAGTCTGTAAAAATCATGTTTACAGTATCTCTGTCTTCAGGGACCTTCAAATCTTCAAGTCTTTGTTAAAAATGCACCATATGGGACACGTTTTGCTTTACTAATTTATCAAACTTTACCTGATGGTGAAATATGAACCTGGCAGGAAAAGGGTTAACCCTGACCGCAAGGTAAGGCAACTGCAAGGTAAGGTAAGGGTTGGAGTTAGAAGGGAGGACCATACCTGACATTTCAGTCTACTGATCACTGGGAACAGTATCAATGCTCACCCTGTGATTCTGCAGTCTGGCAGGGTAGTTTTACTAATTGCCAGTGCGATACAATCTGATAAATTAGTGTATTCCATTGAGACGAGCAGAATGGGGAATACGCTTGTTTGATGAGACAGGTTTCAAACTTTCCACTACTTAAGTTTGATATATGTGACAATCTTAAATAGGTTGCACTGACTGGTGTAGGTTAGTCCAATGTGATAAGATTTCTTGCACCATTCATCCTCCACCAAAGTTAAAGATGATGATGATGAACATCAGAGTTCTCCACAAGGGGATTTTTAGGGGTTGGCCAGCCCTCTGTTTTGGAGCAATCTATTCATATGTTAACTATACAAATGAACACATTTTCGCAACAAAAGACTATGCAAATAAGCATTGATATGTAAATTGGCTGCTCCTCTGTTTTTAAAAGCAGTGGAGAACACTGTCACTGAACAGTACAACAGGCAAAATTCAACAGCAAATCGGACATGGCCTTCCGAGCTGCTGCACACCAAATTGCACATTGACATAAACAAGGTAACAACTACAACTTTATCCCTTGATTTTGAATATACAGAATTCTTCACTAAGTTTTAAAAAAAAATCACCATGAAAAGCTTCTGTTTTGTGCTGACCATATAGAAACAGACTTACAAGTAAAAGAAAAAATATTGCAACAAAAAAATAAACTTGACAGGACCTGGACCATTTGATTAGCTTTTAAACTATCAAATTTCACACTTGAAATTGAAGAATTTCTTCATTTGCAGTTGAATGAGTAGGTTAATTTTCAGCAAGCAATGGCCATAGCTATGTGATATTTACTGCAGGCACTGTATCCGCAGGGCTAACAGCTGTTTATTCTTAGGTACACGTATGATGCAAACTCAACCATATCATTAAAAAAGAACAGGCTTTATTCAAAAATCTTTGGATAATGAAAGAAAAAGAGAAATTCTAAATTTCTGAAATAATGTTGGCCAATGATTGCTTTCACGACTTGCCCACAAACAATGAAAAAAAAAGAATGGTCTTAATTTGTTAAAATGACAAAAAAATTTTTATTCCCAAAATTGTTATCATTGCATATTCATAAAATTACTGTTGTAACTATAGTTAGGATTTGCTTCTTACATATTTTTTTTGTAATCAGAGAGAAATATGAGTGACATGGAAGCTACTGTGAGCTGCTGTATTCTGTGTGAATTTTTGTTAGCTGAGAACATGTACTTTGTAAGTGAGGTAATTGTATTGCGGGATGTTGATTGCCCTCAATAGTATTGTCATGTCAGTCACATAGGTAGTATTCAATGGCCCAGGTTAGCAAGATATTTATTGTTAATAATAATATGATGTCAGGAAATTAATGAGGAATATGGAATTGAATCATTGACTGTGTTGTGTGTATTGTTGAGTGGCATTCAGAAACGAAGTTGCCGAGAAACCCCTCCTACCCCCTCCTAATTTTGTGAAACCAATTTGAAGCAGCCATAAATGTCCTGTAGATCTCTGTATGACAGACATATTACATCAAACAAAGTAATTGCCAGTCATCTTTCATTGCCAGCCGACATAATTCACTATTCACAGCCTTCACACCTGTTTGCCTCATCATGAGTCCAGCCCCCCTGGATTGAAAAACCACTTCAATTGGGTCAAACCACTACACAAAGAAGCTGTATATAGCTTTACAAAATATAATTAGTGCATGCGTTGGTGGGATTAAGAAATTTGTGAAAAAAACAGGAGAGTGATGACAATGAAAATAGGTCATCTGGAATGATAAATGCTTAATTGTTGTCAAACAATGGAAGATAGTTTGCTGTGGGTTTTGCCATCAGTAATCATGTTTAGCTCGAAGAAGTGTATACTAGAACGAAAAGATCAACTGATATTTCCTGACCCATTCCAGTATTTGCTATTGATAATTTATATAGATAGTCCATATAAATCACTAATTTGTCGGAATGACCTTTTTGAGTTTTATATACTTTGATATCATCTCTGAAGACAAAAAAAACATCAATGTATCACCTTACATATTGATTTCATCAAATCAGATTCTCTTCGATTATTTGTATCCATCAGTGCGGATTTCTATACTACTGGATTTCAGCAAATTTCAGAAAAGCTGAAATTTTCTTGTGATTTTCAATATGGCATCAAACACTGGCCCAACAGTCTGAACAGTTGAAGGTAAGAAGTTTGCCATAACCGTGATACTGATGACGTGTGAAAATATCCAAAACCAGCGTCGATTAGAGTTCCACGCTGAGGATATGCCTGACTGTTCGTTTACATTTTTAGGAACAATATTCAAACAATATTTACTACAAATGCTGTGTATCCAGCGTGACCTGACATTGCACAGTTTTTCAACGTCTTCTTCCCATTTGCCTCAAAAGAAGTTTTGTTTTGCTGTAGAAAATTGACTTATATCAAGGTTGACAAAGGGCGGTCGGAGACACTCCTTTCACTGCAATGGTTTGGCCCAAACGTATTGTTATCAATGGTGATTGTGGACCATTTACAGGAAAATTGGGGGTTAACAGGTTAAATTGCTACAGGTGAATTTGGAATCAGAGAAAAACAAGAAAGTCCAGTGGTTGTAGAGTGTACATTGTACGGTTAACCCTTCTGTCCTCGTTTTCCAATGTGTAGACCCAGTCAGCACCCTGACACTGTCTGCTTTGTTCACTTTCACTTTCCAAAAAAATCTGTGAGCAGCTGCTTTCTTGCTTATAATTTTTAATCCGCTCTTTCAATGAATTTCACAGCTATTTTACCTGATGTGATATCGACTTTTGAAGAGGTGAAGATGGAGATTTTCATCCGCATTGTTTATGTGAAAAAAAAAATGTATGTGGAACCATGGCTGTTAAAGAATCAATTTGGGCATTTAGTGCTGGTGTTACATTACGTGAACTGCAATTGTCTGTGTTTTTGATGTACATGTAGTGCACAAAAGGCAGTAATTGTAGGGATTTAGGTCACGTGACATTTGTGTTGAACGTACGCGTTCGATGCAGGTCTAGTCCGAACTTTCGTGTTAATTCTTAAATAGACCAAATAATCAGAGAAAATGAAACTGTTGTGTTGAAGATTATTATTTTAACTTCATTTTGGGAAATTTTCACTTTTGTACTACGATAAATGGCAAAACAGCACGACTACAAACTCACGCGTACCGGCGATTTTGGCGTCCATTATGAGCGTTGTGCCGTGACCTCAAATGTCCCGCGAAGGAGATCGAACATATAGCTCTTTGATAGGCTCTCCGCATGACTTATTCTGATCGCATCACTATTTTTTAGGGTTGGTACGAAAGTAGAGATCATGGGCTTCATTTTGAGGGGGCGAACGTTAAAATCGGCCGAGAAAAACTCAATCTGTGATCAAACTTTGTGTTTCGTTTGTGTTTTTTTGAAAGAAAATCTTGATTTCCTTAAACGTTCGGCCCCAAAATTAATTTTATGATAAATATTAATTGTAATTCTGCAATAATTACGAGTCTGACGATGCGAAAAATGATGCTTAGGCCCTTTTTAGCGAGTATGGTTTCACCCGAACTGTACATCCGGGCACTCCCAGGAATAACATACAAGTAATCGGCGCTTCGCCGCATGTTCTGTGTCAGGAGGTCTAAGCTGAGTTCCGACGTTCATGATTTTGCAGCTTGATTTGTCTGATTTCTTATCTATAACGCAAGGATCTAGAGAAATATATTTACCCTTTCAAACGTTATCTTGTTCGAAGTAGTTTGACTTCTGGGTGATATTTTCGATAGACACTGAGAAGTTGTCAAGCCAGCACTGCACTGCAGTGTACAACTGTAGGCATACGCACGTGCACCACACTTTGCCGATACTATACTGAAATTTTAGTTTCGATCTTAGTTCCCGAGAAGGGACTATTTTGGTTTTCTCTGAAGAACAAAGCCATAGATCATTAATTTGTTCTTTCCTCATTGATGGTGTCCCTGACTTTGGAAAAGTTGTATTTATACTGGTTGTATTTCGGACCGCTGACTTCGACATGTTTGAGGGTCTATGTTATTTCGGGGGCAGCTTAACTTTACATCCAGTTAAATGCAGTTGTTCATTCTATAAATGCGTGTTGCTGTTTTACGGCATTGACAAAGGGTTGAGAACGAAGTTTTTTTGACTTTTTGGAAAAGTTCTTGTAATTGTTTTAACTTAAAATCTACATTAATCAGACATATTTCATAATCATTTAATAACAGTTGTAATCACACAAAAAAATTTTAAAAAATTTCGAAGTTCAAATTAAAAAAAATCTAAAAGAATTTTTTGTTAAATTCAAATCAAGTTCTAAAATGTCACAGGTATCATTTGATTGTTTACAGGTATTGTTGTTTATTTGTTTACCTTGTAAATATAAATCTAAATAACTGTTTTCATATATGCAAAGTAAATATGATGGAATATGATTATCATATTTCTGTTGATGTTCACAATACATAATGCATACAGCGATCAATGTCACAGGTATCATTTGATTTTTTACAGGTATCGTTTATTTGTTTACCTTGTAAACAGCATTCTAAATAACCTTTTTCATTTATAAAAATTAAAAACCATTGAACATTTCGTCAGCAATATCCACAAAAAATTTCATCAATTTTCAGTAAGAAATGCTTGAGTTATTGCCAAAAGCACAAGAAATTACAGTTCTAGTTTTCTCAAACAATGTTCAAAATGGGGTCACCTGGTGGTTATGATAACTACAGGTGTCTACCATGGCATAATTTCTAATTGGGAAGAAGTTTTTTATCAAATCAACAGGACATATCTCTGCATGTACTGAACCGATTTTCATCAAACAAAATGCAATCAATTGGTCTTGAAGAGAGCTTTCTTTTGATATATAATTTATTATTATTGTAGCTGTCTATCAATTTCATGTAAAATCCCTAGTAATTGGACCATAGAGTGCAATTCCTTTCAGTTGTCATGGTTGTGCCTGAAGTACTTGGCCACACAGAAGAACAATCATCAAAACAAAAGAGGGGTCAAAGTTCAAAATGTCATCAATGTGTCTGGAACACTATGCCCTGCTATCATGTTATTTTTTTTTCTCTCTCTTTTAAACTTGTACTTCATTCATTGTTTTCAAAAAAACCTTGATAAAGAATTTTTATTATATTCTTGAAGCTGATAATTATTTAGGGAAAATTAATCTTGAAGTGAGTCATGAAAAAAATTTAATTTGAAAATCCTTCCATTCTATAAAATGGCATTTGATTGTCAGACTCTTCAAATTCCTTTTCTGTCAGTCCAGCCATTTCATCTAAAATTTTATGGTTGTACACATACAAAATGGTTATTAAACCTTGAATAAGTGCAGTAAAACATCTCTATTTCATAATTTTCAGTGACATCCGCACATATGGTAAAGTCTGATTTTTCCATCTTGTACAAAATATTTACAATTATGGACACTGACAAATTATTGTTGGTTTGATTTTTGATGGTGAATTCCTTGTTATTGCGGAATGGCTCCGTCTGTCTGTCTGTGTCACCATCGGGCACAGGAAGTATGAGATCTTTCCAGAGGTTAATGACAGTTTAACCCGGATTGGGAGTAGCTTTATGATTCTTTCAGGTATTCCTTGCCAGTGAAAGGGATAAGTTAATGAAAAACATATTACCTTTAATCAAAAGAGTGCGACTGTCAGGTGGTGCAGAATTACCAGAGTTGGTTAGTTTGCGCTCTTTGCGCAATGACTGTGCTATGCCGCAGCAACATGAGAGAAAAATTTGTGGTGAGATTTCGACCTCAATTAATGGCAGAGAAATATTGCCCTCAGTAATCATGTATTTTAATGGTATTGTGACTATGAGATACACACACACAGTACTGTGCTCAATAAATGCGCATTGGTACCTTTCAGTTTCAGTGAAACCTAATATTAATGGCACAACAACATGAACAAGGGGGGATTTTGTGCCATGATGAATGAGTGGTGTGTAAATAAAATGGAAGCTTCTGGTCTTGTCACATGCTATTCATCACAGTCTGCTCTGTTGGACTGGCAGAGAAGAATTCAAATGTATGACCAGACTCTGCACACATTTTAATTTTGCCTTTTTTTGTACTGTTGTTCCACATCCAAACGGAGTTCTCAGTGAACACACACTGAGAAATTCAGTGAATTTTTCTGTACTCAACTGTCTGAAAAGCAGGGTACAACCTGTAACTTCTGGCAAATTTTACTGTGGTGATATTTTTACTACCGTATGTGTGAGAAGCGATCATGGCGTTTAATTTTCCATGTTTCCATTCAATGTTGAATTAAGCAAGTGTTTGTTCTTTGCACACAAGTTGTAAAGTGGACATTATTTATGTGTGCTTAAGGAATAAATAACATTTATCACCACGGTACAATACAGGTCATTTGGTATGTTTTCTGTCTTTCGACCAAATAAAATTTTGAAAATTAGCAAGGACATATTTTGTAAAAGAAATTATCGAGAAATCCACAGAAAATTTACCGTTAGGCAAAGGTGTACTTTTTCATTTTAAAAATTTAAAAAAATGTATTGCAAGTCACATGGAAAATATATTGTGACCTACCCAGTGTAGACTGTGCAAAACTTTGTTCTGCATATCAAGATAAAATTTATTGAATTGCCTTATTTCAAAATATTTCCAAATGAATGAAAACTGTTTCAAAAAAAATCAGGTCACCTGGTCTGTAAAGAAATAATTTCTCAAGAACCTTGGGTTTGACATTTCTTGACATTATGATTGTCAAGAAATGTCAAGAGATTATAAAAATTTACCGACTGTACATTATCCAGCCAATGGAAAGTGCAGTACCACCTATTCAGCTGTCTTGACCCTTGATATCAGGGGCGTTACTGTTTCCTATTTCTTTGCTAAAGTGCCTATAGCGGCTGTTGATCATAGTAAAAACTGAGGTACATGCTGAGCACGTGTCCATCACAAATGTGCTGTCCCCTCCTGCCATTTCTGAATGCAATTTCTGTTTTTTGGAAAAAAATTCCCGCAGTGTTTATCATTCTTATCGTGATTATGTCGTACAGAAAATGAATCTATTCATGGTTATATTCTCCCACTGAGTGAAGCAAGTATGTTTTGCATGCGTCCTTTTTCATGACCCTGGGCACTCTCATCATTTAACCCTTTCACCACAATGGTTTGGCCCAAACCTATTGTTATCAGTGCTGATTGTGGACCCGCTCACAGGAAATCAGGTGTGAACAGGGTAACTTATCCTTCTGATACACGCAGTTTTCAAATGTAACATGAAAACAGAAAGCCTAGGGAATGGTTCCCCTCTTGCAAATCTCCCTCCTCTATTACAGTTCTACAGTCCAGGGTCTTCATGTACAGCTAAAGGGCTATTCCATTATCCACCAGTGGAAAGGGGTATGAAGCATTGCATTTTCATTTGATTGCATTCTAATAGGAAGAATCTCACAATAACCATACAATCATATCCTATCAAATAAAAGTTCTGACATTTTTATTGGAATAAAATCAAATACCAGCACGTTAGAAATCTGATTATTAAAACTCTACCTTATCAATTCCACTTCACTGGAATCCAGTCTTGACACGCTATGTTGATACAGTGGGGACAGATAAGGGACCATCAATCATGAAAGCTGACACACTATAATTGTAATTCCTTTGTTTAAGGGGGAGGGGGTAAGACCCCAATTCATTTTGTGAGCAGCAAAACTTCAGTAAGGATTCTGCTGTAACGAAATACACAAAATTGAAAAAATTTAAATCGTAAGAGATGAGTAAGAATGACAATGCAGAGACGGGACATGTATTCGTGTGCGGTTTTAAACATGTGGACTCAACCAAATGTGATTATACAGGTCCAACATTGTAGTACTAACTCCACATTCATCAAGAAAAAATTGGGACATAGTTTACAACAACCTCAAAAAACAAGAAAACATATTTGAACTCTGATAGAAGAATATAGACTACTTGGAACACTGAAAAAGAGTAAAAGTAAAGTTTTTTTATCATAATTCATATTCATGTTTAGACTTTGCACATCATGTCTGTAAAAGCCAAGTTCGTATTCTCTATACATGATAAAGCTCTGTTGGTAAGGGTCTACTACAACCCTTTTTACAGCATGGATGTGGTACAACCCCATTGCTTTGTATGGCAGATCAATCCATATTGAGGAAAACACGGGGGTGGAAGGGGTTAATCAGGAGTGATCGATATCAATGCAGTTGGATCATAGGTACATGCAACAGGCTGTTACGTGGTGTTTTACAGTGATCACTGCCATCAGATGGCACATTGAGGGAGGAGTTTTTGCATCAGCTGCTAGCTATGCTTTGTGACGGGATCAACATAGTCTGTATGCTATCTATGTAATACTGTACACAGTGTTCTCCACAAGGAGGATTTTGAGGGATGGATCACCCCTCTAGTTTTCCAAGTGATCTATTCATATGTTAATAAACATACAAAATACATTTTCGCAACAAAAGAATATGCAAAGTATGCATTGTCATGTAAATTGAACACCCCTGCTCTGATTGTCCAAGCTGTTGAGCATATTGATAAACAAAAAAAATATTCAAATGAGGTGTGCACGAAGTGCAATATTAGAAGCATTAGCCTCTTTGAATAAGTGGTGAACCAGCAAGAAATGGACTTGAGAAACTTATCTCGATGGAAACTGATAGTTCACTTTTTACCAGGTTCAGTTTTGTTTTAAGATACATTATAATACTTTTCTTGTCTGCAGCCTGTGTAGGATTCATTTGATTAAATTAAGTTTTTAACCATCATATTTTTGTGAAATTTGAATTTTCCCTTCAGAGATAATACCTAGTTTACCAGCCATCTTGTCTATATACATAGACAACTTTCTATTTCAAGGTACACATTTATTAATAGTAGTAGTGCAGACAAATATGACAAGATGTCGGGCAGGGAATTATTGGCAGGTAACAAACTGAGTTGTGAGAATTTCTGTGAAGTGAAATAATACAAATCCTGGTTATAATATTATTTGTGTAGTGCTGTTTCATTGATTCACAGTTGATGTCACTGTTCTGTTACTTAATATCACAGTTTGCAAAATTTGTCTGACATTGTTTCTAGACTTCAAAATTACTTTAAGTATAAGAATAGTGAAATTTACTTGTAGGTCCTTTGGTAGCTCGGCATTTCTGATATAAATCGTAATAATCACATGGCTTCAACTACCATATGGAGAAATAAACACATGCAAAACAATGTTTGTCTGAAATTCTGTCAGGAAAGCCAAAGTCACGACTGTGTGGCTATATTTAGTATCAAACCTATTAATAGTGATTATTGCTGTCACTTTTCCGCTCTTCACAAAATAGACAGTACTGGCTGAACTTTTGAGATATTTTTAATTATTTTTGATCTGTCTGTAAATGTAGTTTCTTTTCCTTCTTCCCAAATCAGTTTGAAATGTCTGATTTTCACCTTGTCAACCCAGCCTCTGTGTATGTATCTGTGTGTCTGTGTGGGGGTGCCTGTGGGTGGGAGTGGCGGTTGTTGTCCACTCGTATTGTTGACAACTGAATTTAGCCTGAATTAGACTAAATTAGATTGGATTAGATTTCCTTGGACTGAATTTGATTTCCTTTGTCAACAGTAACAAATTGAATGTTATAGTACACAATGCATCATACTGGAGAATTGTGTGGCTAGTACTCTGTGTTTCTATGTCTACGTTTAGGTAAAGAAGAAAGTATTTGCTTTATTTAGCAAAAAGTCTTGGAAATTATCAGTACTGTGACAGCAATTGCCACTTCAACCCTTTGAGTGCCTAAGTCAATTTTTGTCACCTTTATAAAATGTAAGACATACAATTTTTTTTAGGTTCAGACAATTTTTTTCAGATTTATCCCAAACTATTGATCAAAAACTGTAGCCAATGAAAAGTTATGTACTTTTGGTCCAATATTATTAAAAAATAACAGAAAGATTCATAAAAATTGGTAAAAATGTTTCACTTAAATTTTGGTTCAAATGAAAAATTAAGTACTTCTCTCAGAGGGTTACCATGACTTGCAGTAGCTGAGTGAATATAGCATATTCTCAACATTGACAAGAAGTAGCAAAGATGGTAGGCATTAGAGTACAACATAACGAAAATGTTTAGAGTGGTACATGTATCATAACGGAGTACTCAGTGAAAGTGCGGTATTTTTTTACCTTGAGAATTTCCTAGTGTTTCATGATTGCCTGTGGGTGGAAGGGCAAAATACCATCTGTCTGTGAGTCTCATTTCAACCACTGAACATGTATTCAATTGTGAAGATTTGCTGATATAAAAACTTGATAAGGACAGGTATTTTAGAGAAGCACCATTTAGATCCCAAAGCACCATTTAGATCCCTGTTCTAACATTCTCACATCAGTTGCATTGCAGCTGCAGTTTGGAAACATACCATTCTATGAAAATCTGTGATATGACCTAGTTTACCCACGTGTCGATTGTACATTTTCTGTGTAACCACAATGCAGCATATTGGCAACAATAGGAGTTTGTCAATGTACAGTTCATGTATATGCTGGTGAACCGGTTAACGGCATATTTACTGCTAGTTCTATAGTTTGATGACAAGAAATATTACAAAATATTATCATGCTGTCTTGTACTCTTACAATTTATACTGCATATGGAAATACACAAAAATGTTGGATCTGTGCATTCATGTCCACCTAGTTCACTGTATTTTATTTACAAAGCACACCTAGCTGTATTCAAAATATTGCCATGAAATTTGGTACGTTTATGATACGTGCCTGAACAAAAACGTCTGTAGATTTTTGAAGGGTACACATATGGTACCTGGATTTGATTGAAAAGAGCAAATACGATGAACTGCACCCATGGCTTTTCCTTTTGTGAAATTGAGAAATTTCAGCATGGAATATCAAATACGCAGTGATTTTAAGAGAAATAATACCCGACTGAAAATACACTGTATATATCTGTTTTCACCTCCCCTCAAAAATGAAGGAGTCTGTATATTTACAAGGCAAACTGGATGCAGGAAATATCAGAATTTCAAAACCGTAGGCTGCAGAATTCAACACCATTTTGTAAGCGTTTTGATATTTTGAATACTGAATATGCACGCATTTTGATATTTCACCGTGAATTGCTGAACTGTACAGACACACAGACAGCGCTCCTCTGAAAATAGATGATAATCTCCAGTTGATTGATATGGTTCCTTGTCGATTGTTCTGTCGAATTTCAGCACATTGTCTGGCCTTGACCCCAGTCACAATGTACAATACAATACTGGTACAATGTACACGTTGATGTAAACTGCCTACCTACTAGTGCATGATGGCAAACCCATGAAATATTCAGCTTCTCTCAAATAAAAACATTGTGGTTTGAGTATTATCTGAAACTATTTCGGCAAGAAGCATCTACCAGTATGATACAAACCTATTGTGTTCAATGATGTCAGTTGACCTGTGTGTATTGAATGGGGATAGACTGGAGATGGCCTATTATGATTTCCTTTAATTAGCACAGATGGACATTAATAAGTCCATATTTATAGAAGCACTTTGCTTATCTCTAGTATTTTAGATGTTGTGATGTTTTGTTGAAGGATACTTAATGCACAGACACTGTATACCACTGCATTTTCACCGGAATTGCTTTAAATCAAAGATGTAACCCAAAGTCAATTTTTGTCGCTTTTAAAAATATACCTCAGGCAATTTTTTTCAAATTTTTGCCAAAATTTTGACAAAAAACTGTAGCCGATGAAATGTGATGTCCATTTGGTTCAAAATTATAAAGAAAATTACAGAAAAATTCATTAAAATTGGTAAAATGTTGCATTAAAATTTTGATGGGAAAAATTATAGCAGTCAAAGGGGTAAGAGTTTTTCTCAAACTTCATTTTCTATGTCTTGCAAACACATTATTGTGTATGGAAATTATAGAAATATTGGGATTTTCACTCGCAGCAAAAAGCGAGTTGAGCAAATGGAGAGAAAGAAAAGTATCTGACAAGACAAGTGCATGTATATTGTTTCTTGTGTGGTGACTTCTCTCCAACCCTGCGTAAAATTAAATAAAGAAGTCATACATGTACCATGGTACATGGTGATGTGAAATTATATCTTCTACGGTTTCTTTGATTGTCGGGAGTGAGTGGCTGTCTCTGATTACGGATTGCCATTTTCAAATGCTCTTTGGGGTCTGAAATCACATTGAGGAGATATCTAATGCAAGATTTGTGTACAAGTCTTAATTTTTGCCCCCAGGTTAAACACAAAGATTGTTTTTCTGTGCCAGACTTTTCCAACTGATACTGGCAAACAACTGACACATCTTGACAGCTCTAGAAGTTCTTGGCATCATTCTCAGATATGCTGTGAAATTCCGTACCAAGATTGTAAAGCAAATTGTGTTATCGGGTACACTCTCTGTGTTGAGTACAAATATACACTCTTTACATTTGAAAGTGAATCTTAACCCTTTGCGTGCTGTAATATTTCCCACCAAAATTTTACTGCAACATTTTACCAATTTTTATTAATTTTCTGTAATTTTTATGATAATTTTGAACCAAATGGACATAATATTTCATTGGCTACAGTTTTTTATCAATATTTAGGTCAAAATCTGAATAAAATACACTGAGGTGCGTTTTTTAAAAGGCAACAAAAATTGACTTTTGCGCTCAAAGGGGTTAAATGTGAAACTGAGATAGAGACTGAATTTCATGCTACATTTTGTAGCCATCTCAAATTCAAGATTTTCAAAGTTTGCCCCAGTTCACTTTGAAAAGTGACTTTTTTCTCTTTTACTGAAATCAGGTCTGCTGAAATCTTTGCTTTTTCCCCTCTGACACCCAATCAAAATCATTGTAACGTGTTCACCCCAATTCCCTGTAAACAGTTGCACAATCAATGCTGATAACAGTGGGTTTTGGCCAAACCATTGCAGTGAAAAATGTCAAAGTGGAAGTAAGCTTGCTGCAGAAATTTAAACCTTTGAGTGCCAAAGTCATTTTTTGTCACCTTTATAAATATAATGCAGACAATATTTTTTTCAGATTTTTCCATAACTTTTGAGAAAAAACTCTAGCCAACAAAAAGTTGTGTCCCTTTAGTCCAAAATTATCAAAACAATTACAGAAAAATTCATAAAAATTGGTAAAATGTAGCACTAACATTTTGATGGGAAAAATTACAACACTTAAAGGGATAAAATGTACTCTTTGAATTATTGCATGCTTTATAACAATCCATTATTGCTACATAATGTTTAGGCATTACCGGTAAATGGCATGACATTTTTATATTTTTATTTTGCCTGTTTCCTTGATGCTGCTGGTCAGTTACTGTAATTCTAGCTATTATTTTTTTGTTAGTCATTATTCAATGAGATGGTGGCTGGTAATGTTTCGTGAATATTTTCAGTACTTTTGATCTAAAAGATATACAATTCATTATCTGTACATGTATCTTTTTACCATTGACTTTCCAAAGAATATTATCCAATCTCTGGAGAGATATTTTTGATTCCTATTATTAAACCATATTGTCTTTGAAAATTTCAAATTTCAATCCTTTCTGATGGTTTTGGTCAATTTATAAATTCAGGCCGTTACATGTATATCTGCAGTGGGCATATTTGCGTTGCAACTTAAAACATTATTGAAGCGTTACAATGTAAACTCTGTATTCATCGCCAGTGTTCGAAAGACGTTTCATGGTCACACTTTGGTAAGCATTTTAATGTGAGCTGCATTTCATTCTAAAACATCTTAACAAATAAAAATGCAAAAATATAGCTAATATAGAAATAACGGGCGACGCGCTGACCATTAACGTTTATTTGTGGGCAAGGGCGAGAGGAAAGCCAAAAATTAACGGGCGAGGCTTGCCGAGCCCGTTAATTTGGCTTTCCTTGAGCCCGCGCCCACAAATAAACGTTATGGTTAGAGCGGAGTCTGTTATTTCCATTATATTATCAGCGAACCCAAGAAAACCGTCAAAATTTCCGAAAATTTCAGGAGCGAACGACAACTGGGCCCCAGAAACTGAGCAATACGCGACGCACTGTCACGCGCGCTGTAAAAAATTGGCAAATCCGGAGATGTTTTCAGAAAAAAGTATCTCAACTTGACCTACAAGTGCTCCATTTTATTTTGTGATTGATTATGACTTTCGTTTGAGGTGTAAAGTTACGATACTTTGAGTTCTTAATCTTATTATTCATATTCACGGGCATGTAAACAAACCATTACTGTGTATTTGTGGTCAGTCACGTGGTTCAGCTAGACCAATCAAAATGCGACGGGCAGGGCATGGTAATATAATGGGACTTTAAAGTACGTTGAATAAGATGGTATACAATCTTCAGAACCATCCAGACCAGAATTCTGTTGTCATCAACAATTTTTGGCATTACATGTATAAGCTGTTTGACAAGCTGAGTACTGTGAAACCACATTTTAACAAGATTTTTGGAGTAAAACAAAAAAAATTTTACAGACAGAGTTTCTGCCAATGGAGCTTTAGTATTTGCCAAGAAAAAAATTAACTAATTCTGGCGTTACCACCAGGGATGGGACCACTGATAGCGCAAAGCAAACAAATATATATTTTTTGTGCAGCAAATAGAAGTGTATTATCTGTAACAGACTATAATATCGTATTTGAATTGCAATGTAGATGTACATAGATGCTTTTCTTTCTGAAATCAGTGTTCTGTTTTGATTTATCAACTGGTACGCAGAAAACCATATGTAAAATTTAGGCAAAAAAGTTAATGGTAAGCTGCACTAGTCTAAATCTCAAAATTTTTGAATACCCCAGAGAGTCCAGGAAAAGTACGAAGGGGGTCATAGTATGACCCTCCTGTGAAAGGTCATATGACTGAACTTTGTAGAGGGCACAATGTCACACATCCTACATTTAGTATCTACAAAAACTATGACAGCTGTTTGAAGATGTCAGATTTCGCAAACCTGCTTTAGGATCACAAGGCATATCTCTGTAGAAAGAGACTTCATTCGCATTATCTGAAAAAATGTTTGGTGTTTGTCGTCAGCTCACAAAAACTTGCACATGCGTGTTGTCTTTGAAATATGCAAATGAGCAATTGTACAATTTCAAGATTGGTACAATTGATGGTGATATTGAAATTCAAGCTATAATGAACTTTGCCCTTTGGAAAAGGGCAATGACCTCAGCTGTGACCAACCATGGCATACAGATATTGGTTAAGTCACATTTTCTTGGTCAGTTTAGTACTTGAGGCACACTATAGGAAAAGTGATTTTGTGACCTCAGACAACGTGGATACATGATTGTGTTAGCTGAGGTCAAGAGGTTACCAAATGCAATGAATTATTGGTAAAGCATGAGTCATCAGACGGGGCTACTTGATTCTGTAGTGCCCTTCATCTCAAAAAGTAATTTGCCAGACTTGTACTTTCTGCATTTTTTATCTCTAATTCTCAAGTTACAGACTGTACAGTATGTGATTTCAAAGAGCTCAGCTCAGGTAGCTTTTCATATTCAGCAAAGTATGTTGTCGCATTTGATTATCTTCTATGTGCTGGAATACTTGTCCCTGGCAAAAAAGCAAACCCCTGAATTTTTTTTCTAATTTTTTAAAATTTTTGCAGTTTCTCTCAAATTTTACTAAACGTACATTTTCTAGATGGCATACATGTGTGTATGTCAAAAATTGGATGGAAAAATGCCAGACTATAAATTGTTTGTAGTCTGCGACTGTGCAGCACCTCCGGCTTCAATCTCTTAGATATGGTGATTGAGAACCTTGGGGGATATACATTGTATGCACATACATTGCATTCATTTTGTGTGTTAAAAGTACACACAGACGATGTGATCTTGAGTCTGAAAAGACAGAAAACATAACCTAGGCAATCAGGATACACGACTGTAGGTCCTGTATGTGTGTAAGACAGCCATGTTTTACATGCTTGAAAGAATATACATTGTACATGTAACACTAGATTTTCCAATTAACCTGGAAAAAATGTTGATGCTCATTTAATTCAGTGAGAAGCAGATTATTGCAATCAGATATTGTTCATATTTTAGTAGTGTGTGAGGTGGGTTTGTACCGGATGTACATTCAAATTTTTGAAATTTTATTTCAGGTTATATTGAAATGTTTCAGTCAGATAGTGCACTAATATTTTTGTTTTTACTCCTGTCTTTGCAACAGGAACGGAAAAACAATGCTACATGTACAGATGAAACATTGTCTAATAATTTTTGTGATCAATTAATTAATAAATTGAATAAATGGAAATACATGCATTATTTAACAATAGCGAAAGCAGTCATTTGAAATTGTGATGTACTGTACAGGTTGATCATCCGTTGCATCCCAATGAGATTTTTAATGGTCAGGGCCTGTAAACACTGATGCTGAAGTAAAAGTACATGTATTTCAACATGTGAATTGATTGTCTGTCACAAGCTATGGGGTACTCTACCCCAGATCTGTCATTGCTTGGTTCAAAACTTGAATTTGGAAGATTTCTTTATTGGATCAAATGTAAATATCCCAGTTTGCATAAGGTTTAACATTGTTGGACACACAGGCCATAAATATGTCACAAGTATGTGATGCGTTAGTGTAATGTTGAGTAATCTGTTTGAGTTTCTCAAGATCTTCATTTGTCAAAGCAGTCTGTTCATATGGTCAATATGGATAAACATTGTCCGTATGACAGAGTACTTGCTTAGGGTAAGGTTCACATACATTGATTATTTTGAACAGCTTTTCTGTATTGAAGTAAAATGATAACGAATCGTTGATTGCATTTGCAGGTCAGAAGACGTGTCTGCATCTCCATGGAATATTTCCATACATCTACGTTCCGTATGATGGAACGGAGCCAGCGGATAAGTACATGCGGCAGTTTGCCAGCAGTATCGACCGTGCCATCCAAGTAGCATTAGGGAGAGGATCATCCACCGCTCATCATGTCTTCAAAATCAGCCTTGTATCAGGGATGTAAGTATACAACCCGTCCCTCATATTGCTACTCCCCCACCCCTGCATTTGAAAAATGAAATAACCCACTGAACCTTTTAATGAACTCCTCCGTGCCCTGCAGGCTCCAGCTGCAGGGTGAGAGGTCAAAGGTCACCGATAACAAGTCCCAGAGGCTGCTTGTCAGCACACGCTTGAATTCCAATCATCAGATGGGGTAGGACAGATTTTTCTCGATGTGCAAGGAATTCCTACTTAAATAGTAACAGAACCCTTGTCTTGGCCTGCTGGAGTTCAAAAGTGGAAGTGAAGGCTCAGAGAAGGATTAGTTGTAAGAAAAAAGGCAACTCTATCGCCCTGAGACAGGCTTTAATGGAATAGATTTTATTTTTGTCTGTCAGAGAGTCAGTTGCCTTATATTATAATCCAGTAAGAATATGCTTGTCAAATGGCTGCTAGCTAGGTCCCATCCCCTGCACCTGTACAATCACATCAGATCTGCCAGTGATTTCTTTTATCCAAGAGTTTTTTATTTTCAGCTCTTAAATCACAGATTAATCTCAGACTATTGGCCCCGTGAACATCTCTATACTCACAATGTACCAGTATGTGTGTAAATTTTACAAATGTGACCCTGTCACCAATGTATTGTGGTATAAGGTTATTGTTTTTATAAAATAAATGCATGACTTCACAAGGAAATGCAGGGTCACAGGTGTTAATCTGTCTGAAATGACCTTTGAAGTGCATGTGCATTAAAGCAAAAATTATTTCAGAATGTTTGAAGTTTCTTTGAAACTCAAGGTGAAATGGGAAAAAGATCAAGATTATCAATTTCAGTACTCAAAATATGCTTCAGTTATGTATTTTTTGTCACAATATTTTCAATAATCATGTTGCGGTAATAGTCTTGCACATCTTTTATCAACAGAAACGTTCAATTTTAGAAAATAATTGTGATAGTTTCAGAAATTGTGATGTCATGTAAGTGATAGTCTGCCTGAAATGATTTACTTTGCCTTTTCAAAACTTTGGTGGTACAGGAACATGTAAATAGCTTCCATGTTTTTGAAGTTTTTAAAATATTAGTGACCAGAATTGTTGAACACTTTTTAACCTTTCACCACCATGGTCTGGCCCAAACCCATTGTTTTCAATAGTGAGTATGGACCTATTTACAGAGATTTGGGGGTGAACAGGCAAAATCATATTCTGTATCATCGAATTGTGTTGGTAAATCCCTGTAAGGTTTGAAAAAATTTCTAAAATGAGATTTAAAATATGGAAATATAAACAATGCATGAGTTAGGTACATTCAGTCTTGCTGAATACAATATATGGATGCATTGTGCTATTGTGGTAATGCTTGAGGGTAAAGAATGGATGATACGGAAATTCTAGAATCCTGGGCAGGGCTACTGAAGTAGATGCACCTGAGGCACAATTTCTGGGACACCAGAACTTTTACCAGATTATTCTGGCCTGCTGCGTCAGGACTAAAAAAGCTAACTTTTTACCATAGTAGCTTTAAGTAGACGACCATTTCTGAAAATTAGTGGTTCAAAAAAGACATTTTGGTAGTCGGCTTTTACTTGAGTGATATGGCTAATTTTGATGTGATTTCTATTTCGGACAGTTTGACAAGCAAATAAATATCATACTCGTTCATCATCCCTCATGCAGTTGAATTTCTATCCAGTAAGCCAGGCTGTACACAGAGACCGTCCATGAAAGGACTCAAGCAAAAATGTTGTATAAAACTGCACCACAAAATACTCAATTTCATTTTTTGTGTAGGCTACAGCCTACTCAATCATCGTAAAACAAACAAGCATAAGACAAAAAAGATCACTATATACTCTATCATCTCTTTTCTATCATGTTGAATGGCCAAAGAAGATATTGCATGAATAAATTACAAATGACGATTGATATTACATGTATTATTCTTGTTCAAATTGCACTGGGTTTAGAAATGTTTGCTGACTGTCGTTTGACAATACCTCAGTCACGCTTAGTCAACACACCCCATTCAGCTGTACTCTACTGTGTCATTCCATCACATGCAACGTATGTGAATTGTCCCTCAGGACAACCGTTTGCAGAAATTAGTAGTCCCAAGGCAAGGTTTGGTTCTCCTGAGGCCAGGGACTACCGTTCCTGCCATGTACCTTTGTGGGCTCATTTCAAAGCATGTCGAGAAATGACATTGTCATAGGGTGTTTTGTAAAAATCCAAAATTGTTGTCCCCAAAGAACTTACATCAGAAAAAAGCGGCCATGTTGAATCTCAAAAATGGGTAAATTTTTGTTGATTTGTTTCGCTGTACCAAACTTTGATAAGCCCTGATTTCATTCCTGAACATGAAAGAGACTGGTTGAATAAAAGTCTTTTAGGAGGAAAGTGTGATCAAAAGTGCAAAATTTTCTGTTGTGAAGTTATTACTACTTTCAGAAGATGCCAATCAAGACTCCTGACAGTAAATCTTAAGACAGTTTCCCTGTTTTTGGCGTATGTCGAGTCTACACACTTAACCCCTTTCCACAATCTCTTCTGAACCTCAACAAAAATTTTTTCATGACTTCACAAGTTGTCTCCAGATTCTTGTTCCGACAGAAAAATACTTTTTGCTTTTCTCAAGTGGATATAACAATATATGGGGAAGCTAACATTTCTCTCTGGACAAGAATTTTTGTGAGAGTGGCCTGACTGAGTGCTTGTTACTTTATCGTCTGGTTGCATATCTTAGAAGATTAGATTATATTTCCCTAGTTCTGTCATTGTGGCAGCATCTTTGTGGACATGATAAATATCTGAAAACTGAAAATAGTTCTTTTCTCTGGGGGGTGGGGGGGGGGAGGGGAGGAGGTGGGTAGTTACTCTTTGTTGCTCCCCACATGCTGCATACAGGTCAATCTTTGAGATGAAACAGGATGTGTTCATAACAACATCCCTTTTCATTTGACGGTGTTGGCATTGTGCAGGCTGTGGTCTAACCATGCTGCTGATGTAAGCTGAAAGGCAACTGCCAGCATGTAAACTCTCCAATTGCGCCATTCTGTTCATAAAATAATTCTTGTCTGGGTGTATTATTTTGCATAAAATTTATATGAGCAGACCATAAATCCTATTCTTGTTTAAAATTTAACAAGATGTTCAGTATTGAATTAGTATTTTTTTTTTTGCATCAATACTGTTGTACATGTACGTAGTGCTGGCCTAAATCATCAGTTAATGGTTCTCCAAGCAATAATTTTCAAGCGGCATATCTCTATGCCCGCTCTTATCTTCGGCTCACTATGGTTAAAACTCAGGAGAAAATTCTTCCTATATTTCAATATAAATATATCATGTGATGTGATAAGGCAGTGGAGATAGCACTTTACGAACACTTACTGGTTTTAGAAGAAATAAATATGTGAGATACATGGATACAAAAACTAATTATGTTTTGATGTATATTATTGTATCTTTACACGATTCTGCCCAATCAGGGAAATTATAAAATTGGAGAAATTGTGAAAGAGAGAAATAAAATTGTAGTGGATGCATATGTATTGTGTCACAGATCTTTTTAACAATTGTCAAATTTATTTATTCTTGTACAATGAACAAAAAAATATGGCTTTGTTATTCCCAGTTTTGAAGAATTTATGATTTTACTAAATCTGGATGCGTGTGTTTCACATAGGGTCAAAGGTCAGGTCGTGGCTGACAATAAACCCCCAGACTCTGTAATTGATCACAATTGAATAACAGGTTTTGAAATTTAAATGAAAGTGCATCGTACATGTAGTAGTATGCATTTTATCCATGCGGAATGGACATGTCTTTGAATATGAAATTTTAAAATGTGGGCAGAAAAATTTTCTCTGCTGTGTTCAGATAAGTTTAATTCGTATCGTGGCTGATATCTAAGGCTTCAAAATATGAAAAATGTTTCATAAATTACTAATGTGTTACACTCATCTGTAAATTTAATGTTCTTTGACTTAGCATTCTGTTGACAATATTTAATTTTTTTTCTGTAATATTAATCAGAATAATAGTCACTCTGTGTCTGATATATTCCCAATTCTTTTTAAAATAATTTACTTTACATTTACAGTGTTCAATTTTGAAACCTCCAACGAAAACCATATGTGACGTTTCACCTATTTGTTTGTCGTTACATGGTAAAATTTTCAGAAGTGAGATATGACATCAGACCAGATGGAGAAACTTGTAGTCTGCCACGGAAAATGTTCTCCTCTGTTCGTAATTATGATAAATAAAGATTGAGCTGATTGAAACATATGGTGAACCACATGCTTAATTTCACCCATCGTATTTCTAATATAAATTCAACAAAGCCATTTTCCTTGGGAGCAGACTACAGTTATGAAATATTTCAAAATTTGTTCACACTTTTTTTTAACAAAAATTGCATAAGAGAATGACTGGTGATAAAACCTAGTTAAAATTCCTTCCGCATTGGTGAATCTTTCCACAATTTGCATGCTCAGAAAATGTTGCTGTGCGATAGCGTAGAAATTTGGACACGTCGTTTGATTGATAGAACCTCTTTTGCAGCAGATAGATTTGCATGTAATTTGCATAAGTTGTAACAGTCAAAGGGCTCCCTAGCAAGATGTAAACCACTGTCGTCCCTTAACTTATCGGATAAAGTCAAACCATTGTTGGTCATTTTGCCAGAGTATTATCAATTGTATTACAAAAATGTTTTGATTTTATTAGTTTTCAATAACAAAGCTAAGGTGTAAAATATTAAATTTTAGTTTCAAACTCAGAGTGCAGAAGATGAATTTAATTGTTTCTTTCATTTACACCACTTAGAAAGGAAAGTGCTCAAAATATGCTACATCTCAGCAAGCTGTTGCAGAATCGTTTACTGTAAATTGAAAAATCTTTTTTAAATTTTGTAATATTGTCATGTCACACTGTGAGATTCTATCAAATTCCAAACAGTATTTTAGAGGAGTAGAGATGTGTACATGTAGGTAATGCTTTCGGCAAATATTTCTTTTCAAACAAATTGGAAAAACAGAGTCTATATTTTCGTTCTGCAAAAGCATAGCCATTAAAATGATGGAAGTTGATAAAATAATCACTGTACATTTTTATTGCCTACTACTATAGCTTACCCAGATCTGAGCATCTCTGTGTGTATAATAAGCTTAATGAGACAATGTGATCAGTTGGTTTTCCTGAAAAATGAAATATAAGACCCTGCACTCGGTTCTGTTACTCAAAATGAAGCCATCAATGGATGTATATGTACAGTGCAGAACTACAAAAAATACAGAGCTTGCCGGATATTTGTCTGAATCTATGAATATGATCCGTGTATTAGTACAAGTACAACATTTGATACGCGAATATTAGTTCACAGTTAGAAGTAAACGGGTAAAAGGGACATAACGTATGAAAATATATGTTATTTTTATTCCCTAAAACAAGAAGATTATCATCTGCTTCTGCCACAGTATGTTGAAATACAGAGTATTAGCCTTGCAAACACAATGCATTGAGTGGAATATACAGTATCATGGACAGAAAAATTCTAGTACAGTTGGTAACAATAGCATTTGTCAGAACACACAAGTAAGCTGTGTGGACTAATCGAATACTGGTTACTAGTATTTTGACATGATTTTAGAGGTTCTGTAGAACAAGAAAATGCCCTTTATGAAGAGGACAAAAATGGCGGCAATAAGAAGCATATAGGAAAAGTTAACGCAGCCTTAAATCGTGTCTGAGCCAATCATAAAATATAAATATGTCATGAAACATTTGAAGTCGCAGACAAATTTTAGTCATCACAAAAGAGATGAATATGCCAGGCACGTGTCAGTTTGAAAAGATGAGGGCGAGTTTCTTTTTTTTATGAACGAGGAATGATTTATATTTTGTCATATTTTATGGTTATCTGTGACTTCCTAAACATGAGTAGCAATGTTTGTAGTTGGCTGTGTGGTCATTTGTGGAGGGCGATTTAATTTTCTGCTTCGGGCTTTTATTTTCAATGATGTCGCTATGGTGAAATGGTCATTAGTTGTAATTTTTGTACTTGTTTTCTGAATAATCATAAAAGTGTTACAAAGAAACCTTGCATATGCAAATTTAGTAAATTAAAATTGATATAAAATATCAGGTGTGGCGTGCAAATGTATGCACATATGCTGTTTTGGATTTTAAATGTCTGTGTTGGTGATCTGCATAAACTGCCCTTGTCTTTCAAAATCTACGAACATTTATCACTGTAGTAAAGTGAATTTGATTTTTTATAGTTCTGAGATATGTTTGATGGTGGTGATAAATCCATGAAGTCGTAGTTTGACATGAAAACATCATTTTCCACCGTGCTCATCTTAAATCCCTTTGATGGCCGCGATTTAAAATTCTGTACAAGATGATAGACAAAAAATGTGTATAATATTACACGCATTCATGTGTGTTTATGCAAATCTGTCGTTACTGAATCTTTCATATTGTGACTTCTTTAAAGCTGGTTGCTTGTTGAAGCATCTGATGTTATTTCAAAGGGCATGCAGCGTAAACTTTAAAGTGCATGCGTACCTGTTGACCCGTGCCCATGTACCGGAGCTTTCTTTTCACGGAAAATAATCCGGATCATTATTTCACAGTCTTCAGCCGTTACTCCTGTTTCTGGGCCCAGAAAGCAGAAATGTGTTGTGTCAAAGGAAAATAGTGTAGATGTATTTTTTGTGGATTCTGCCTGACATTTATGCAGGTTCATTGTATTTCACCTGCCTCTCAGGTCAGCAGTGACTTGTCGTCATGTTAGCTGACAAATTTCTACTTTACACGTGAATTTTATGACCCTGTGATTTAACTCACTGTGTAAAGTCTGGCTTTACGATCCGCAAACTAAAAGTCCATATTTTACATTATCTGTGCCATAAAACGTTCCTTTCATTGATTTATTTTGAGTCTATTGTGCAACAGCTTTGTTTCAGATTTATTCCTTTTGATCATGAAATGGCAAAATGTTTCAAGATTAGGCATGTATAAAATGAAATTTTAAGATTACATGTGATGAATATCACAGTATTTTCATTGGTGTCATAAAGTGTGATTTATTATTTTCATGTCACATGTGCAGTGAGAATACAGAAACTGTCTCAGCTCAGTGGTCGTACAGGTGTACAAATACCATATTTTATTTTGTAAAAATACCATATTTCATTTTGTAAAAATACCACATTTTATTTTGACAATCGTGCAAAATGGTTGACGTGGTCTTTGGTGAACTTATCACAAATGCGCTGTTTATTTTTTGTAATGGCTACATTCCTTTCAAAAAACGATGTTTTTTCAGTTAGTTTTAAGTATTTTTGGCAAGATTTAGATATATTATCGTACTCTGCAAAAAACATGCATATGTACAACATTGGCTTGTGAAAAAAATTCTCAAAATACATATCAATAATGCTGAGCAGTGTGTGACATTTCTTCTTGTACCCTTGATAAACTAATTTAATTTTTTCCACCACAATAGAATGAACATATTATCTGTCAGTGTTATGTAACCTCTGTTTTTTATGACAAATTGCAAAAAAACAAAATACACACATATTATTTTTGAAATCATGACCAATAATATAAATATCTTATCCAAACAATAAAATAAATGGATATGTAAACTAAAAAAATGATTTTGAACTCTCCAATCTCCCTGTGTATCAGGACATGCATTATTTTAGCATATAAATTTTAAGTTTCCAAGGCCACCATATAATCTAACATTGCACGCAAATCTATCAATCTCATAAGTGTACATTTTTGGCTTGGCGTGTTCAACCTTAATAGCTTTCAAATTTCAAATGCAAAGTCTTAAGCTATTAAACATCAGGCATCATGGAAATAATTTACATTGGTTGTCGCTACGGAAAAATGTGATTTTCATTAATCTCACAGTTTATGTTTGACTTGAGCAACGAAATTGTTTGTGACATTCGTCAAATTTTGCGACAGCTTCAAAGGTAGTTTTGTGTTTTACCAAAATGAAAATAAATTTTAGCCCATACTTTGGTCAAGAATAGTCGAAACTGCTATTTCATAATCAAGAATGAAAGTCACCAAAAATTAGATGCCAGGCAAATTTTTATTTTTTTGTATTTTCCAGACAATCCTTTGTTCAAACGCGGACAATTTTACTTCAGATTTTTTGTTCAAAAATTTTGATCAAAAACTGTAGTCAATGGAAAGTGATGGCCCTTTGGTCCAAAATTATCCAAAAAATTACAGAAAAATTGATAAAAATTGGTAAAATGTTGCTCTAAAATTTTGGCGGGAAAAATTACAGCACTCCAAGGTCTGAAAAGCAAAAGAAATCTAGGTTAGTGCTCTTGTCAGCTACTTGCTGTGTAGCAGAATGATCAAAGTATTTCATGTCTGATAAATGGGTTCCCAAATCTATTCATTCCACTAAAAGAAATAAAATTAAGCCCTAGACTCTCACGCAGGTCTAGATGAATTCCATCATGTCAAACCCAGTGACTGTTATTTGTGAGCAAAGCTTGGGGGAAAATCAACTGGATGAAGAAACAGCATTCCCAGAGGGCGCATTTATATTTAAAGATGTTCTCCGGAGTTTGACCCTTTGAACCCTGACCCCCGTGGTGGTGACCTGTGACATCATATAGGGATGTATTAAAACTCTGAACAGGATAAACACTCATGAACTAAGTTTTAAGAAAGACATCATTATTCATGAACCCATATAATCTGTTCTGTATTGCATAGAATTTGTGTTCAGGATAGCATCTATATACAATATATTGCAACCTGAAATTTTAATACTTTACCAAGAGAGATTAGTTTAATTCAGCAGAGGTTCATTGAAATTCAGACCCAAATACGTGTGCAGACAGACAACAGGAACCTCCAACCATGAAGACAGACTTACTATTATTCCAATTCTGACGATCAATTACCGAGGCAGACAGAATGTCGGTAGAGGAATATACAGAAAGTAGAAAGTCTAAATTTTATTGATAATGATGCTAATTACAAGGTGTACTGATTGCAATGTGTATGTTGCTGTCTTTTTTTGGTTCAACTGTTTTTATCCGTATCCCAAGACCATCTTTGTATCGTCTACCCCAGTTCTGGTTCACTGGTGTCTATTGGAATCAGTCTGGTTATGCCATTTCTTGACATGGGTAATACCAGCTCGATTCTTGCATGTGCAAGGAAAGTGCCACACAAATTCTTGCTGTTCAGTGATGACAAAGTTCAAGAAATTTCTGAGACTGAAATTTGTCCTGTTTTTCAAAATTCAGTTTCAGGGAAGGACATTTCTTTGCAACCAATAACACCATGTAACATTATTTTACCTGTACATTTTACATTTATTCAAACAATGTTGTGCAAAGTGCAGTTGCTTTCTTTTTTGACTTCACAACCACTGCAGCAGTAATATTCCCATTGCCATTTTGTCTGTTCAGTTATGTATTACACTGTAATTAGGACATAAAAAATAACTGAGAAATTAAAAAAGCTAAACAAAAACAAATCAACAGAGATGAACTCCAGCTTAACCCTTTGAGCACTGTAATTTTTTTCCCGCCAAAATTTTAGTGCAACATTTTACCAATTTTTATGAATTTTTCTGTACTTTTTTATAATTTTGGACCAAATGGACATCACATTTCATTGACTACAGTTTTTTCTCCAAATTTTGGCAAAAATCTGAGAAAAATTGAGTGCCGTTTAATTTAGAAAGGGGACAAAAATAGACTTTGGCGCTGAAAGGGTTAATATACCGGTAAATACCATACAATGACATGGTTGGATGTGATTGTCATAAAAATATAGAAAATGAAGTATCATAAGTGTTTGTTCATTATTTATCATGTAAATTTATTACATAATCATTCTTCATATTTTTTTTCAGACCGTACTATGGTTACCATGCCAGAGAGAGGGATTTCATGAAGATTTATTTCTATAACCCTAACATGGTCAAAAAGTGAGTATTTCCAGCCTAGCTGTGAAAAAAACCTGTCAATTACATTGGGTAATTGCATCTCCTGAACACTCTTGAACTCCAGTTGTCAGTGTGACACGACAGATAGGTGCTTCGTTCAACAATGGATTAATCTAGCGGTTGTTCAGTGTTCTAGACTTGAATGTCAAGTGTTGATTCGGTGTTGTAAATCATCAAAGCCAATACATCTGTGTGATTTATATTGCAGTAGCAAAGACAAATGCTGCGTCTTGGTTTCACTGTTTTTGAAAACATTTCAGTGTCTTTAACGCTTCAGAAATGTTCTGAATCACTTAATGAGAAGTTTGTCAGCGATTTCAGTCACCTTAAAATGAGTGAAAACATCAATTAGGGGTGTTTCTGAGCACATTGTTTGCAATAAACCCCCCTCCCCCCATCAGTACATTGTAAAAGTTGATACAACCTGCATGCATTGAGTGGGGAAGTTAGATTGTTGCGAGGGGTAACACAATTGTTAAAGGGACATTAGCTGTAACTGTTGACTAATTTGTGACTACTCTGTTTCAATGTATCAACTACAAAATTTTACTATAATCCGATCATCATGACCAATACCCGGTGTCCTGCTTGCCAACACAGCCTGTATATGTGAAATAACCATTGTTATTGTTGATAAATGTATTCTAGTCTGGACCTAAATACAAAATTTAAACAATAACAATGCAGATTATACGCATATAAGGTATATTTATGAGCTAAATATTAGGAATTTCTCCATGGTTCAGGGATTCACACCAGAAACTGCAGATGATACACAGAAACAAACAAAATAAAAAAATGACCAAAGTTACAGCTAATGGATCTTTAAGATTTATTCCACCAGATGCATCAAAGTTCTTTCTATGCGTTATGATATACAGGTACTTCTCAAAAAAACCAGAGAATTATTCCATAATTTGTGAGCACGGGTCAACCCCTCCTAAATGCCATGCACCAACCTCTATTGAAATTGTGACGAAAACAAAAAACAATGGTAGCTAGGCATATTTTTTAGCCTGCAAAGCAATGCCATCTTCTTTGCTGAGTATAATGGATATATCTGTTTCCATGGCTATGCTCTATCTGCATAAACGTCTGTTCTGATGGTGGCTGGCGACCGATTTCACTGTATTTCTAAACCTTCTCACAATACTTGTTTTATATTCAGCATATACATGTACAATATGCATGTAAACATATGCTGTCCCTAGCTGTCACTGCTATTCACAGCGTATAGAAATCACAGTTTTCCTGTTATGTATTTTAAATCACACGATGTGCTGCCTGTAAATATTCATTCATAATTTTTGAACATTCACTGTCGATAATGAGGCAGTTTTATTAGGTTTGTGTTCTTCAGCAGTGCTCATTTGCATATATGAATAGGATTATCATGCCTCGATCATTGAATGCCAAACATATTGAAAAAGGTACATGTGAAAATGATGGTGAGAGACGGGTGAAAATTTCCACTTCCTCATTCTTGTCATGCAGTTCACAGTTGCTGTCACCCAATATCTCAGTTGGATATAAATTTCCATCACTTTATACTCCATGGTTTGAATATTAATGATTTCAGTCCATTCCCAATCCTGCTTTCCTTTACAATTGGATTCAAAATTTATTTCAACATTTTTTCTGTAATTTTTCCCCACGTGCTTTGAAGAAAGATCACCTCCAGCCATTATCATTCTGTGTAAGTTTAGGAATGAAATTTGTGCCATTGCATTTGCTTGGAAATTGTATCCAATATGGTAGTCACGCAGTTTCAGACAAAAATATATCAAAAGTGATGACAACATACATGCACAAGAATTATTAATCAAAATATTGGTATGGAATAAGGAGGAATTGTGTTTCTGTCAAACGATGTAATGACCTATGACTATCAAATTGGCCACTGACATGAATGTTTAATGCTTTACGTACTGTTTTCTGTGATCCGTTATAATCTGGCGTGCATCCATCATCAAAATTTTACAACTCTCTTTGGTCTCCCAAATCAAACTCTGTAATTGAACAGAGGTTGCCCTGTTGAGCTGTGTTTTCCATGACTCAGAGCTATATAAAATTGTCAGTTTTCGTGTGTGGTTCTGTTACATCCATTAGCTTTTAACGTCTTCTGTGAAACTTATCCGCTCCCTTTTGATATTTTCTGCGTTCGTCCCCAAGGATGAATCATAGACAGTCCAGTGAAAGATTACTATGTGTGAATTCGTATGCGATATTATCGAACAAAACTTTAATAAATTGTTGGTCGCAGGGTCACTGCACAAATTTATGACACTTTTGTTTATATAGTTTTTTGGGGAGGTTTCATCGTTTTTGTGATGTTTTTGTAATGTGTTAGTGATGTCATTGCACTCATTTTTGACCAGCCACATGAAAAAATTTCACAATTTGGCCGGCTATTTACCCATCAAGATGTTCTCATCCATGAAGAGGGGATCAACTTTTTTGCAAACTTTCCCCTTTCTCACCTGCCCATCCATGACAGTTTGTGATGTTTTCGAAAATGTCTCAAAGACCCTTGAAGTCATGATTTTTGGCACTGGAATAAATGTGTAATTGTGTTTTACTCACTTTATATGATAATATAGTGAATACTAATCACAGAAAAATCCTGCTTGTCATGGGATAACCATGGAAACTGCCCAAACCCTTTTAGTACCCAAGGCATTTTTTGTTGACACCACAAAATATGACCCAAACAATGTTTTTTTCAGCTACAGACAATTTTTTTCATTTTTTCCAAAATTTTGTTCAAAAATATTAGTGTGGATAGAGTAATGTCAGTTTCATCCAAAATTATCCAAAAAAGTACAGAAAAATTAATAAAAATAGGCAAAATGTTGAACTGGAATTTTGATGGGGTCAAAAGTTCAGAACTCAAAGGGTTAAAATAAACCTTCCGGCAGTCCTTGACTGAGCTACAGACTGCTCTCACATTTCAATGAAAGATTTCTCAATTTCATGGTGTTAGGGTAGAGAAGTCAAAGCTACAAAAGACAATGGCTTCCCCCTTGTAAGAAGATATTCATGTCTCTAGCGATTGAATCCCGATCAATACCATGTACCAGTGCACACCTGCGTTGAATCGCATTTGAAAGGGGGAAAAATTCATAAAAGTATCGTATTTCACACACCGCCAAACTTTGCTTTTGTTCCAAGAAAAGTAATTTAATATTTAGAGTACAATTCCTGCTACATAATTATTGTAACTCAAAACTTCTCATCAGTATCATTTCCTATTGTGTGTGGATATTTTTCCTTTATGAGAGGTGGGAAAAATCTCATTAGCCCTTTGAGCGCCAAAGTCAATTTTTGTCACCCTTATAAAATATAGCTCGGTCAATTTTTGTCATATTTTTTTTGCCAAAATTTTGATAAAAAACTGTGGCTGATGAAATATTGTGTACATTTGGTCCAAAATTATCAGAAAAATTGGTAAAATGTTGCACTAAAATTTTGGTGGGAAAAAATACAGCACTCAAAGGGTTAACTTTCTGTACAAATATGACTACCTTTGATGGTATTATTTGAATTAAGAGATCTTTAAATATTTATACTTTGATGTTGACCCAGAAATAACAGCTTTTTGAAAGAATGGAAGAGTAGGAACATTGGACTAGACTGACACGAGAAAAACAAGACGCAAATGTTGCGGTTTGTTTTTTGTTGATGCACCGAAGAGAAAACTAAAGAGTTCCCTGTAGGTCCGGATTTCCCGTTTAGTCTGAGGCATTTTACTGAAGTGATTATGGTGATTTAAATTTCAGTTCCTTTTGGAAATTTGCACTCATGAAGTTGTCTAGACCAAACTAATGAGCCTAGTTAGAGAAATAGATGAGTAACGGTGTTGCTCTGTAGTGTTCTTGAACTGAAAATACGAGGTGTTGATATATCTGCTGAATTCAGGCAGTTTTAGATTGCTCATAAGTACATTTCAACTAGGCTGTTGGGGAAGGGTTGTTTTTTGAGAGAGCTGATAAAAGTGTAATAGGTCAGTAGCTGTACGTGCATTTTCTACTCATCTTGCCAGAGTCGTCTTTAGAAAATAAACACAATCCGATCAGAAGCAGTATTACCACACTTGTGAAATCAGGTACCTGCTGCACATGCGAGCAACGTAGCTTTGGCAAAAAGATGTGACAGCTCTGAAAAAAATCAGAATTTTAAAGGTTACCATATGTCATAAGCAGGCAGCCATATTGTAGGAAGTGAACTACTCTTGGATGCTGTGTGCAGTGATTTGACATAAAGTGTTCAAGGAGAGTTTGATGAAACGTACATGCAGCACTCTGACTCTACCTATAAACCTTCCTGCATGCAAATGAGCTTGTCTGAGACTCAGAGAGGGCTCATTTCTCATTTGCATGTCCAAATATGGCCTTGGGTCATACCACTCTAGCGACAGAAGGGACTAGCACTATTTTTTGCGAAAAAACACACGATAAGCCCCTCATTTTGTGGGCTGCAAAGCAAATTGCAGCATCTCAAATATCCCACAATCCCCATGGCGCTTAATTTCATTGAAACGTTACACTGATGAGGAAACCATTACTGACAAGGGACAAATCAAAACTTACGACTTGAAAATAAGCTGTGTACCTTAAACTAACCTAATCTACAGCTCTGTCTTTTATTGCAGTGTTTGCCGTGCTTTACCAAATACTACGCAGAAGTAGAGGCGGTTATTCTATGTAACAAAACACCTGACTTCAGCATTGTTCTGATTTTGTGATCAATTGATTCTCAAACAAATAATATCAATCTCTTTTTTTCCCCCCACACTGAATTTTTGTCAAACATCCCTTTTATGCTACTATATCTCCAGAAATATGCAAAATTCAAGTTCAAGCTAAACTATATCAAAAGCTAACTCAAGTTTTTAGGTTTCAAAATTAAATACCCATATTGAGTTCATGGATGGGGGTTGAACAGGTGACATGTCAAAGAATATGGAGCTTGTGGAAGCTAGTTTGATTTGTCAGTTCATCAAAAATTAAACATAAGTTCAGTCTGGTAATCTTTGAATGGAAACTCTGGAGATACAGGTTTAACACTCATTATTTTCAATCATAATTATTTAGAATGTTTTTCAAATATTTATTTTCTGATTTTAAAAAGTTTTGAACAAACTTGATGCATGCCTGATAGTTTGGCTTTATGTTTTGTTTTCAGAGCTGTTGATCTTTTGCTTGGTGGTGCTGTCATGAACAAAGCCTTTCAGCCTTACGAAGCACATGTGCCATACCTATTGCAGGTAAATGACCTTTTCCATCACTTTGTTCTGTGTTGTTTTGAAATACACACTTCAGTACTCTATTCCTCACATGTCAAAACCATATTAGATTAAAACATGTCCAGTGGGTTGATTGGACTGCTCCTAATAATATATATTAAAAGTTGACCAATCAAAGACAACCTCACAAGACAGCTGTAGTCCACTCCTCGAATGACCAACAAGCTAACAGAAGTGATTATTTGATTTTCAATATGTAATAGACCAGTTGGTCTCTTTTGAAGAGCTTTAGTGCAGACTGGTTGCGTGCATCGGTCTATAGATATACTTAGTGTACTTACAACAGGGCCAAATGAAAATTTTATTGGCCTGTTTTGAGGTTTAGTAACCCATGATTATTTCCATTCTTCATCATTTTGACAAACTAGTCCACCTTGCCACCATTGTATTTGTTCACGTAGGTTTTTATGGACTACAATCTCTATGGCATGAATATGATCAACCTTGGTGCTGTCAAGTTCAGAAGACCTGAAGAAGAAAATGGTATGTGTTAGATTTGCTCAAAATTTCAACATTAGTTTCAAAAGTCTCTTTAGATTTTGTTGATAGTTCTCAGATTCATTATTTTTTTCCTTCCTTCCATAAAGAAATGACAAACACTGAAGAACAATTTCAACACCAGTATACATGGCAGAAAGTTTATATGAGGTATTATTTGTGTCTAGTTGATGTATATGTGCAGCCTATGACTGGAACACCAAACAAATTTAGGCAAGCTAGACTAAAAGATGGAAATGCCCAAGAGATCTACAATTGCTTTTACAGAGAAAATTCTTTTTATGGGCTCTAAAAACCCACATAGTATTTACAATAAGATTACTATAAAAATGCAGAAATTTAACTCTTACAACCTCCAGTGGAGCTCAACTTAAATGGCCAGAAGACATCTTGCCAGTTGCAAGTTGTTCTGTGCAATACTGACTGCAGTGTACTGAATGCCTCACAACATGAAATTCAGCTAACCTTATGTTATCAAGCATTCAAGAAAGCCTCAAATTCAAAAGCTTCTTTTGAAATTGTGTTTATCAAGCTTTACATTCATTTTTCTGCCTGTTGTCAGAGGAAGTATGTTGTCAGTTACAATATGATTTCTCTGTTGTCCAGCTATTCAATAGGGATATTGACCGATATTTGTTTCTCAACAGCCCAAAGCTTTGACAATTGTCTTCCCTGAGAAAATCATTCAAAAACAGTCCACTGCAAATGTCAAAATAATTTCAACGGTCGATGACAATATTTTATCCAGATTGGATTATCTGAAACATTTTGCCAATGTTTCTACTCAGTGTATTTCACCCTTACATGGAAAAGATCTACCCTTCCATTGCCAGCCATTTATTTTGTGAAAATTTTCCTGCAATGGAAGACAAAAATTATCAAGAAAAAGCTTTCATGTTTCAGAAAAAAACTTTCAAATGTTACATGTGAAGTATTTGCAGTTCTGCATCGACGGGAAGACAAAAACTTTTGATGCCACCTTAAATTTTCAAATATGCCACCTCATTTTGCTGCACAAAGCAGTGACTGCCTTCTTCATAACAGTTCACAGATCCAAATGAGTAAAACTACATTCGGTTCAGGCTTTTTCACATACCCATGTGTCAGAAGAGAAGAAAAAAACTACTTGATTTGCATTTCATGTTGTATTTACAAATTTTAAAAGTTTCAGTGACGGCGGAGGTGAAATCCGATCAAGGGAGCAGCCAGGGTAGCCATGGTAACCAGTCACTCATCAGCCCAACAACTCCGACACTGAGGTCAGGGACCAGCAACTCATCTTCCATCAACTCAGTCAGCCAGCGGCATTGGGACACGGAAAACCTACCCAGGTAACTCACTTGCCTACCTTCTTGCGATTCCTCTCAACAATTTGCAAAGCGTTCATTATCAGGACAGGGTCTTGTATGCTCCTGGAAAGTTCTTGAAAGTCCCTGAATTTTATGCAACTTTCTTGAAGTTCCTGGAAAATGAAATTTTCAAAAATGACCACATGATCTGTTGTGATATGGAAAATGATATCTGGAAATGCTATTTGGGACCTAAAAAGTCCCAGAAAATTGCTAAAAAAGTCCTTAAAAGTCCTTGAATTGTAAGGGACTTTGATTTCACAGACTCAGTAAGTATAACTTTCATAATATCATAGAATAATATCATAGAATAGAATTTCCTTGTACTAGAAAGTGATCAATATTCCTGAGACAGTTAGTCCAACAAATTTTGAAACCTTTCACCCCTGTGTTCCTGTACAGAAATCCAACAGTGCCATAGAAAACAATAGGGTTGTACCAAACTTTGGCAGTGACAGGATAAAACCATGTAGCAGTAGTACCAGACTTTGAATATAACTATAGCTGGTTAAAACATTTCTCTCAGTATGTACAGTACATGTACAAAGATCTCCAAAAACTTTCCTCATGCTGAAAGAGCCAAGTAGCAAATATTATTTTGATCAAATTTACTATTATCCCCACCAATGTGATCTTGTTTATAGGATTGTACACTGGAGTTCCAATATACTTAGGATCTCACTTGGAATGATGTTTATTTCAGCACTTACTGTAGCTTTCATTAGTCTCACTGTCTTTGTATTGTCACAGCTATGTGGAAGTCTGGAATCACATATCTCAATGTATCTTCATACTCTATTGATACATACAATGTACATTCATTGGACCATTAACCAGCTGATTTGGATACATTTGAACTTTGGTGTATGAACTACTTGTAATCAGATGCAGAAAGCATGTGTCTTCTGACATCTGACCAATTACTAATGACGGTCTCACCTCTCTTTCAATACAATTGGAGATGCCCCCCATCTCTACATCTGGTTATAGTCACATTGATATTTGATCGATACCTCTAAATGTTTGATTTCAGTTCCCAGTTGCTGGACCAGGAGGTTGTCAGGCAGAGTGTCTGTGAACTTGAAGTAGACGGCGTGGCCGCTGACATCTTGAACAGATCAGAAATTGAGAGTAAGATACCAGTTTTCTGTCTGTAACCGAAAGCTTACAGTTTCTTTTTCTACTCTTCCATTTCTGTTGAAATGCCTAGTGTTTGTCGTATGTACTCGGCCTCTGTTGTATGTAATGTCCAATGTAACGTTTAAAACTGAATTTATCTTGGAACAGCATTAGTGTGTCAATATTAGCATTGCTTATTGTACACTAAGCACTGTGTTTACAAGTATAACTCATTATAATTGAACAAAATTAAGGGACAAGACAAAGGAAAAAAGTACTGTTCATTAAAAAAACAAGTTTTTTAAACAAATTTAGTAAATTCCACTTTGATAGCGTTTTTCTTCACCAAATGTAGACAGCCTGCAGATAGTTTTCTGGCAGCTTGCCTGCAAAGATGAATTCTAATATTTTTTTTTGACTAGATGGCAAGTGTGCATCAAGCAAAAGGGCATAACCTATCTGTGCAACATGATCATGTTTTGTTTTTAAGTGTGTCTCTCTTCCATGGGAGAAGCAAACCAATTTTTCCAGTTTTGCCTGGCAACGGGGAAACTGGACACCTGTAGAAACACACAACATATTGCCCCGGTGTACACGCATAAAAGATTTGCTCCAAATGTCTTGTTGCCTAGGTAACGTCGGAACCAATCCAGGCCTAGTTGCTATTTGGGAAGACGAGAAACAGAGACGACGTGAACAGGGTGAATCTTCTCAAATCTCTCCGCCGCTGTCACCAGGTGGGCATGAAAATAATTTTAAAATCAATAGTAATGTAAAAAATAAATTATCTATAACATCATTGGGAAATTATGATGTCAGTGTTTGGGTTATTTTCCCCATCATAAAATTTTGTCATCCAAAACTATCTCTCAATCATAGTATCTATTTTCTCGGATGATTTTTTTTTCATGTGCTTGTTAGAACCAAAATAGATCATATATCTCGGTTTACCTGTCAACTGTAAAGTAGCATGCTCCCCTTAGGCAGGCTTTCGTGATTCTTTTGTTTTATTATTTGAATGCTTAGGTAGCTAATTTGAAGGCGATCTTCATGCAAAGATGGTTCCAGTTTCAGAAAGTATGGTCATAATGTAAACGTGTACTTGACTTTTGACGTTAAAGGATGGCATTGAAGGTTGATTGTCCCAAATTCTCACTGACCAACTGGACTGATAATGAACACTAGCGCCAGCGTTTTAAGTCTAATTTTAGTCTCTGCAACTCTTTCTTTTTTGCCTGTTAACAGAACGAGATGACATGCCATTGATGGAGTCTGAAGAGATGTACCAGCAGAGAATTGCAGAAATCATCCAGGGTTATGAAAATTTACTGTGAGTTCATCACATCAATCCATGATATTCTGTCACACACACGTATTCTGTCATGCATATGTACAGTATTTTGTGAATAGAAAACAGCAGACACCAGGGTTTTACATAGCACTGAACAGTGTTACGTTCAACTCAAAAAAATTTTACATCAAACATGTATTAGTATAGGATTGACTCAAAAAATATAAGAAATTCCTGAAGTACTCAAAGAAACATACAATAGTATACTTATCTTTTTTCAACTGAGAATTACATACAATACCTATCATATACATCTTTTGTGATAACACAGCTGTCTCATTAGTCCCCACGGACACCGTCCGGGGGGACTTATAGGTTTGGTCATGTCCATGCGTGTGTGCGTGCGTCCGTCTGTGCGTCCGTCCGTCCGTTCACGCAGATATCTCAGAGATGCCTGAAGCGATTTCATTCAAACTTGGTACAAGGATGACTTCATATGTCATACAGATGCACGTTGATTTGTTTTGCGGTACGATCCAATATGGCTGCCAGGCGGCCATTTTATTATGATTTTTTCATGTACAGAGCCATAACTCAGGCATGTTTCAACTGATTTTATTCAAAGTTGGTACAAGGACATTGACCAATGTCATAGATATGCATGTCAATTCTTTTTGTGATACGATCCAATATGGCCGCCGTGCGGCCATTTTGTCACGATTTTTTCATGTACAGAACCTTAACTCAGGCATATCTCAACCGATTTTATGCAAAATTGGTACAAGGACATCGACCTATGTCATTCATATGCACATTGACTTGTTTTGTGATACGATCCAATATGGCCGCCGTGTGGCCATTTTATTACGTTTTTTCATGTCCAGAACCATAACTCAGACATGTATCAAGCAAATTTATTCAAAGTTAGTACAAGGAGATTGACCAATGTCATACATATGCATGTTAATTTGTTTTGTGATACGATCCAATATGGCTGCTGTGCGGCCATTTTGTTATGATTTTTTCATGTACAAAGCCATAACTCAGGCATATTTCAACCGATTTTAATCAAAGTTGGTACAAGGACATTGACCTATGTCATACATATGCACATTGATTTGTTTTGTGATTCGATCCAATATGGCCACCATGTGGCCATTTTATTACGATTTTTTCATGTCCTGAACTACAACTCAGACATGTATCAAGCGAATTTATTCAAAAGTATTTTTATCACAGACCTAATGAAGAGAACTCTATCCTCTCTGAGGACCTGTAATCAAAGCACCCATTAACAAGTGGGGACTGTGTCATCAACGATGACTTGTTTTAAATGTCATGATATCAACAATCTCCTATACTTTGCCATTGAATTCACATCTACTTGATTGCTAACATTCAGTGAATAAAACCCCATTTTTATTTTTCAACTGTTTTCTTGTTCACAGTCAAAGCCAGATTGACCATGAAGACAGCTTTGGCCTGTCTGAAGACACATTGGTGTTGTCACATGACCAAGAGGACTCACCACTCTCACCACCTGGGGGCGCACTCACCAGAACTCCGTCCTCCTTTCTCGAACATCACTTCTCTCAGATCGAAGGTTAGTTGTATGTTATCTTTTCAAAAGTATCAAATTCAACTCCACACAGACACGAAATGTACTTTACATTCAAAGATGGCATTCTGACAATTTGTTTCACAAAGATATTCATGAAAATAAAGAGTTATTCATGAAAATAAACTATTTTACTTTGTTTGTGGTAGGGAAAGAAACCAGCGCCCTCAAGGAAGATGAGGAGAGTGAAGATGAACCTGTGGTCGATGAAGATGCTGTCCAGAACGTCTTAGAAGTTAGTCAAAGTTTCCGTCTATCACAGTTGTCCACACCATTGTCACAAAGATCAACACCACAGGAGCCATTACTAGGTGAGAGATCCTCATTTCTTCTCCAGTGTTAAGAATAAAGTCTGTGTGAATTCTCAGTTGTGAATTTTCAGTTTCCATGAATTACTTTAACGTTCTTTTAAGTTAGTACACACCTCAAAATTGTAAGATGTCATAGTCATTTTACAGGAAGCATTATGCAAATGTTACGCCTGTATTTACGGCTTTTTTCATCCATTGAACCCAGGGGACAGCCAGGACAAACGTCTCGTGGACATTATGGCAGAACTGGCAGATGAGAGTGTCACTGAGAGAAGCATCCTGTCAGGACTTAGCCAGAAGATGACAGACAGTGAAGACACCCCGGAGGATGTACAGAGGAAAGAGAGTGAAGTTGAGGAGGCTGAAGAAGATGCTCTGATGTCACAGGTGTGGGTTGATGATGATGGTGGTGGTGATGATGATGATGATGATGATCGCAGCCAGGAGGACGCCATCAGTGATGTTGCCAGGAAACAAGAAGCAGGATCAGATGTGGAGAAGGAAGAGTAAGCATCTTATGTGTTTAAGAACTTATAGGATAGCAGGTTTACTTTGACATAGGGATGTCATCATGTTCTTAGTCTTTATCTTTCTTCCTTGGTTTTGCCAAATTGTCTCTGACTGTTTAGTGGCTGCATGAGTGGATTTGTGTAAGTGTGTCCATCTGTGTATTGTCAAGGTGTGCAAGTGAATCAATTGTGATTGTCTCGTCCCTGTCACATGTACATGTACCTGCCACTTTGTTGAAACACTTTAAAACAGCATATTGACTATAGAACTGTCGTTTTCCTCCTCTCATGTGTTTCTATGATTTTAAGAGCAAATTTTATCACTTCATTTAAGGTGAGGTCATGCAAAAATTGGAAAGAAAGGGTTGATATATGGAAATACATGGATATTACCAGGGAAATTCTTGTCACCTAGCATGCGTGTGTTGTCTGTAAAGTTTGCCTAAATTTTCCTCAAGCAAACTTTTAACCATTCTCTTTCAAACTGAAAAATAAGAAATATTTGGTCACATTCCAACTACTGGTACTAGAGAAGCAAATTACCCATTATTTACTGATGTTTGAAATTCAAAATAGCATCCATCCCAGTGTTAACCTTATGGGGAAAATAAAATTCTGATTTTCACAAACTATAGCATATGAAAACTTTTGTTATTTCATGAGCTTCAAAATGAGCCCCCTACAAGTGGTAGACCGAAACAGAATTGTAAAAGTATGAGAGTCTGTATACCTGTCTCTGAAAGCACTTTCCACTTACACGTGGAAAACAGTTATTGGTTACATATTTACTTTTTCCAGTCTTTCAACCAAGACAGATTCCTTAACTTTTGCCCTCATCCTGTGACAAGGCTAGTGAATAAACTGGCCTGATTACTGACTGCTTCAATGTATATATTTTCTGAAGTGACAGATACTTTAAAAGCCATTAGTTTGATTCAGTATTCTCTTCATTCACAGGAGTGAAAAAGAGTATGACCTTGAAGGAATGGAACTTTCTTGGAACAGTTCCAGATTGGAAGATGTAATACCCCAGGTTGATGGTGGCGCCGATGACAAACAGGGTACGCATTATTCTGGTCTTGATCTTCTTTTGGTCTTGATCTTCTTTTGTGAAATGTTAGGCTCTTAGTCAACCTAGTGGAAGACAGCATTTTACTATTGATAAGTGAATTCTTACCCAGACTAGAATTCAAATGTAAACTATAACAGTGCATCTTCCACATATGGACAGTGTTGACAAGCTAAATAGTGGGTGGTTCAACATGCTTTGGCGAGTAGAACAAGAAACTGTAGCTGACATTTAGGACTAGCGAAAAAAACATCATAAGTGTTACAAATGTTGTCCAATGAAAATGGCAAAATGTTTCTCAAAACCAAAAATATTGTTATGCCCAGGTACGAAAAGCAACATGTTTAACTGTTCAAGTCCTTGAATAAATGTACTTCCAATTCACACCACAGAACCCTATAATCACTGTTTGGTGATGAATGCTTGCACATTTCGCAGCCAGTCTAACTTTTACTCTTTTTTCCAACATTTCAGATAACACAACAGCACCACCAAGGAAAACTTTAGGAATGACAAGAAGGTTAGTGAATAAACCAAAACAGGAAACGGAAAGCGCCGAAGGTCCCCCCAACCGTGATGATGTCTTGTGCAATGATAATAAGAAATGCAAGAACACAGACACTTTGAGTGACGTTCCGGGGAATGACACCCCGGAAAAACAGTACCACATCATGGAATCAGTCAGCACAACGGAGAGGAACGTTTCTTCGAACTTGTGTAACAATGCAATGTCTGTGGCCGACAGCAAGCCAATAAATACCGATAAATGCATGGCCGTACCGGAACATTTGAAACAATCACAACCAACTACCTCAATTAATGAGACTAAACGAAAAAACAGTAGTCCAACTTCATCAACATTCCAGCCTTTTTCCATGACAAACACGACCCCCAATTACTTCCTGTCGACTCCAACGAAAGATGACACGTTGTCCTTGGAGTCCATGCTTATCGAATATTCGGAGGTCCGCTTCCAAAATGACCAGGACAATCCCTTCCTTGGATTTGGCGCCGGCTGTCATGAGTAAGCCTCCCATCAATAAGAATCCCCACCAGCCAAGCTGTCGGATGCAACAAAAGCGGGCAAAGTTGAGTCGTCGGAGACAGCTGAACACCGACTTTCAGCCGAAGCAGGGCCAGCTTGGTGTGCCCGTGCTCAACAATGCACAACCCCTGGCTGTACCCCTGCTACAGACTAACCCGCAGCAGGGTCAATTGCAGCTTCAAAAACCGACAGTGGCACAAACTAACTGTGTCTCTCCGGTCGCAGTAATGCCCACCAAGTCTAGCCGCTCCGTGACAAGTGTCGCGGTGAAAGTGAAAAGGGAGGCAAAGGCGAAAGTCAGCGATAATGAGAGTGAAGAAGAAGAAGAAGTAGCGCCAACACGGCGCGTGACCAGAAGACGCAACAGTTCCAAATTGTCACTTGCCGCTACCTTGAGACGGAGGCTATCCATCTCCAGTGAGAGCAGCATTGACTGGGGCCAGTGGAACGAAGAGAGCGACACAGATTATCACGAAGACGAAGATGACGAGGAAGATGATGATTTTGTCATAGAGACGAGAACAACAAGGTCAAAGCGACGAGCAAGACGAAAAACCAGCGACTCAAACACCAGCGACAAACCTTACACCTTGAGAACAAAGCGGAGAAAAGTCAGCTATAACGAACCTCCAAGTCGCGACATGACGGACGACGCGAGCGTCACTTCAGCCAAGTCTGAGAAGTCCGACAGGTCATCAGGATCTCGAAAGAAGAAAACTAAAGAGAAAGTACCCGTGCATTACATCATCATCAATAAGTTCAAAGGTTATAAGTCAATGAGAGTGTTGGTTAACAGGGTTAGTGTTTCTACTCCTGTGAAAGTCACCGAAGAGCTACTCAACAAAATAGAAGACCGACTGGCAAAGGAGAGGGACAGAGTAAGACCAAGGCTTTCTGAGGAAGATAATACGAAGACTAAACCTTGTACAAGGAAGAAAAGTGACTCCAAATTGTCTAAAACAGCAAAACCTTCCTGTAAGAGTGCAGAGAAGGAAAGCGATGAAAAGAAAGAATCTGAAAAGGTTAAGACCGTAAAGGAGGAGAAGGATGATGACGTGTTTCCAAGGAGACAGAAATCTCTTCTTGTTAAGCAGTACCATGGCAAGTTTCCAGGGAGTGAGAAATTGAAAGCGGAGGTCGCTGTGCTGGATCGGTCTGAACTGGACCGAGCCAGTGACTCGTCACAGACAGGAGAACCGATGAGAAAAAGGTTGCGCAAAGGGGTGAAAGGTGAGGCCAATGACAAGGAGAGAAAGGTCAAATCTAGGTCAAAGGTTGATGGGGCCAAAGGTCAAGACAAGATATCAGAGTGTGAGCCGGTGTTGGGAAAGGGAAAAGAAGATGTTCCGAAGGACAGCAAGGATCCTGTACAGGGAAAGAAGAGGTCTAAAAGCACAGAGACGAAAAGTTTGAGCAGAAGACAGTCGCGCAGAAAGTCGATCAAGAGAGCTGAGCAGATGTACGAAGACAAGAATGATGACAGTTGTGCACCTTTTACAGATGCAATGTGGACTCTGGCGTACTACTCCCCTTGTAACTCTGACAGTGGTGAAATGTCGCCACCGAGGGCGTGGTCACCCACTGTCAAGGACAGAATCCCTCTGTCCAAGAAGAAAGGCAAGGCCAGCAAAGCGAAGTCCAAACAACCACGGGGCCCACGTAAGGTTGGGTCCAGTCCTAGAAGCGGAGATGACGAGGAAACAAATTCGTTACTCAGTGACTTGAGGGAAGTTATGTGCAATGTTGACAAGGATACCATGATGAAGGAAATCGAAAACTTTGAGAAAATACCGGCGGAGTCGTTTGACGCAAACATCTCAGACAGCATAGAGAAGATAGACTATATTGACTCCATTATCAGAGACTGCAGCAGTACCAATTCCGTGGATAGTGGCAGGTCATCTCCCAAAGGGAAAAGCAGGAAAGGGAAAAAGAAACAGACTAAAGGAGGCAGTTCTACGTCAGGAGGGCCGCTGCTTTGTACTACCCCACCAACTACTACATGTGCTGGAATTGACCAATACAGACAGGCTGTAACTGGCTCAGTACCCATGGATCCAATGTATATGACTTCTGCAACGACGGAGCCCAGCCAGGGATATCCAGGGACCAAGCCGGCAATGCCGGATCAGTACCGGAAGCCTCCTCCGCCCTACAGACCTCCAAGGCAGGGCAGCAGCTTTGAGAAGTTTGCCGGTAGTGCAGGTTTCTCTGAGGGGAGCCAGTACCAGCAGTTTCCAACACCCACAACCAGCACGGCCACAGACAGCACATACCAGCCCCAGTGTGGTAACTTCCAGTCACCAGAGGGCGCCTATGCCCAACAGGAATACCCAAGGCACCGGCCAGAGCCTCTCCACATGCCAGTTCCACAGAACAACCAAGTTCAGTACGATTTAATGTCACCCCCATATGTAGAATCAGACCCAAATGTAGCTTTCGGATCACAGGGGAACTTCTCAGATCTTTCGCAATATCGAGATAAAACACATCTCGCACCAACAACGCCAACGCCGTCTGTAGGACAGCCTTCCCCAAATTACAACTTCAATCAGCAAGGTATCGGGAACAACTACATGCAAGGGCATGGAGAGGGGTATAAGTACTTGGGGTCACAGCAGCAGGCCATAATGCCAAATAACGCCCCCACGCAGGTCAGTTATACAAGGTCACAGTCTTACAACCAATCAGATATGTACACACAGGGTGGTGGCATGATGCAATCAAGCAAGGGGTACCAACAGGCAGGAGGGTATCCGGCGCCTGCAGCCAGCAGAACATTGTCAAGAAGCATGTCAGATCCGTACACCTCAACCATGCCGATGAGTTACGGTAACTCCTATCCAACCATGGCCAAACCAGGAGTTCAGCAACCACTGCCCTCGTCTGTACCTGACACAAGTTGGCAGACTCAAGATGTAGATGCCAGCACCAGTCTGAAGAACGAGAAAGGAAACAAGCCGAAAAAGAAGGCAAGCAGCAAGAAACCCAAGGCTGAAGGGACGACAAAAACTAAGGCTGCGACGAAGAGCCCAAAATCGGCTGCGACAAAGAGTACAAAAGCAAAGAAAGGGAAGAGTGCATCTGTAGTGAAAGAATCAGACAAAGTGAGCCCCAACTCCTCATCGTTGAGCAACACAAGTGATGTGACAGTCGATGGAGGCAGTAGACGAAGCAGCAGTGACACGGATACACATTTTTCGTTGACCCCTGCTCAGAGGGGTCAGAACAGCCGTAGTCCTGACGTGACCTCTGATTCCCAGCAAACGTTCGCCTCACATAAGACGCTGACCTCACCAAACCTTTCCTTCACACAAATGAACAGCAGTAGCGGTAGTGAAAACCGGGCCAGTTACACCAGCTCCACGCATGGCAGTCCTGACGTTTTCCAAACATCAGGTGATAGCCTGAGGTCACCACAAGAGGGCAGTATGGAACTGTCACAACGATGGAACAACAGCAGTAGCAGTGCTTTGGGAAAGAGCTCAGACGCAAAAAGCCCTGATGAAGGTGAAAATCAGAGTGGGAGGAGTAGTCAGCAAAGTTTGAAACGAGCTGGATCAACTGAAAGTCTCTCACTGAGGCTGGAAACAGATAGTGAGGATGAGAATGACGACAGTTTTGAGAAAAAGGATAGGACAGGAAACCGAGAGTTGATAAGCAACACAGACGGTAATGACTCTTCCATTGTAACTCCTGAAAAAGCAAATGGAAATGCCCTTTCTAATGGCAATTCTCCATCAGGAGAGAACAGTTCTTCTCCCGTCGAGATAAACAATTTGCCTCGATCTCAAGACACCACTGCTTACTCAGAAAGACTCGACCAATCATCATTCAGTTTACAGCCAGGTCAGCAACCACCAGAGGAACCAATGGAGATCTCACCATCTTTGCCGACGAACAATTCACAGAGGGGAGACAAATCGGGGGGTTCTTCGTCACAAGAGGGGACAAAACCTGAGAACAATGTGTGCCACAACTCTGTGAAAATTTGGACTCCTCTGGAAATGCCACCGGAAAGGGATCGAATCAAGGAAAATATGACTGAGCACGGACTTCCGCAGGTGCGACACAAAGGAGCGTTCTACAGCAACCCGGATGACTTGCCGGAGAAGGCCAGGTATGGATATTAAGAACTGCTAGAGATTGTGAAGACTTTACTCTTGGAGGGACTTGTTCAAATTTGACTTGTACATAGTATGTAGGGTAATGCACAAATTAATGAAAGCTTCATAAGAGTTACATGAAACTGAATATTTGTTGACGAGAGTGAAAAAATGTTGCGATTGAAATTAATTTTTGGTGTTCTTCACGAGAGGAAGACAGGAGAAACTGTGAGTGTTGTTATCAGCAAGTGAAAGGACATTTTGATTTATTTGTATCTGTAGTGAGGTCGGAGGTCGGCAGTTGAAGCTTAGTTCTGTACTTCCGTCCGAGCTGCCGGACTTTGAAAGCAGATTGTCCCTGGACGGTTTGCGCCATTGGAAAACCATGTTGGCAGCCATGGAGGCTGTGAGTCGTGGTTCGCAAGAGCGTGGCTTGCATTTTAACGTTGTCGGGGAAATGGACAAGGATCCCCAGCTGCGAGCTGCTTTCATGGGGAATCAGGACGTTGTGATAACCCCGTGCAAGGACCCACCAAGCCGGGGGAAGGTGTCAGCATGGCTGAAAGCCAAACTGAAAAGAAGGTGCCACATGTCTGCGGGAACTTTACCAGGGTCGCGGGACGACAAGGACAGTGTGCAAAATGTTCACGAAGTCGGTAATCAAGAGGATGCAATGAAAGAAGAGACTGATTTAAAAATTGAAGATGAACAAGATGGTGATGTGGATGAGGGAGATGACAGTGAGAGCACTCTAAAACCACAATATGACTCAACTTTATCACCAGAAAGCAAGCAAACAACAGATGATGTAGATATGATTAGCCCGTCTCCAGAGGCAAAGAGACGGAGGTCTTCGCCGTTTCTATTCGGAAGTCGCACACACAGACAGAGCCAGGAGAAAGAGTCGCCGTCGCAAACAGAGAGTCGACAGAAAGGCTATACACCACCAATGACACCGGATGTTCACAAGCAAAGTGAAACAGAGTCAACAACGCCAAAACGTGACATAGGAGAATCTGATGGACCACAGCACAGTACTCCGACTGGGCCATGCAGGCCGACTCAACTCAGTCTACCAAAGTGTACCCCAATACTGCAGAAAGGTTCCTCTGCTGCGTCAGCCAGCAGACCAACACTCAGCAGGCTTGAATCAGCCAGAACGAAAAACTTGCGGAGAGCTCTGTTGGCGAGCCAAATTAAGGTCAGTCGATGTGTGTCTGCATTGTACTTTGATGAAGATTTTTCTGCAAAATTGTCAATTATATCGCAATCTTGGGATGTGTCCTTTTCACACCCAGCAATGAAGAGATCTTGTAGTGACTGAACAGCAAATATGAATAGGACTCAAATCCTATGAAAGCAGTAACAAATCATTTTTTCCTTCCAGTGGCCTATGGAATATTCCCCAAAAGAGCTCAATGGCCCAACCTCACTTAACACCAGCCTATAGTATCAATCAACATTTTAGTTACCAGTTGACTTACTCACTTATCTATCGGACCAGTATAAGCAAAAGGCTCCTAGCCAAGTCATAAAAACTAACCAGCCCGAGAGCTTGCCCAAGTGGATTTGACAACCCTATCATATATATGCAATCTGAATAGCTGATGTGGTAATGAAGCTAATGCAATTTTTGCTATTACTAGCAGAAAATTTACCAGATTAGTGCCACTTGTACACACAGGTAGCTTTAGAATTTAACATTTAATTAATCGCAATGGTATGTTGATCAGTCATTGAGAATCTGTCCCATCTCAGCAAACGCACTCCTCTAACTTTGTGTTCATGAGGAATACCAAGATTGTTGTGTAGATACAGCATATGACATGTCAAGTTGACATCATCAGACCCAAAAGTATTTGTGCATGCCAGAGACGATTAGTTTCTTTCAGGAGACTGCAGAGCCTGCTGTTTCAGTATATGACATAGCATGCTGTCATAGCTTGCAAGAAACAGCATGATTCCACTACTTAAGAAAGCGCCTAAGGAACAGATATTCGGACTTGCAGATTTTTACACTTCTTTTCTGCTCTACCATTTCTTGGGGCTTATTTTAAAGCTCTTGGAGTATTATTTTACAGTCTTAGTTTTTCAAAAATCAGAACTTTTTCTTTTTCCCCATAGAGTTAACACATAGAGAGCAGCCATTTTGAATTTTGAATGTCGGTAAATGTTAGGTTATTTGTTTCTCTAGTACCAAACTTTGCACGGTGACCCTGATTTTTATTATTTATTCAGTAAGAGTATGTTTGAAAGTTTAATTCAAGAAAGTTTTAGAAAAAAGGTTAAGTCCTTCAAATTCAAGGCGGGGACTAACTTAACCCTCTGAGTGCTGTATTTTTTCCCACCAAAATTTTAATGCGACATTTTACCAATTTTTATGAACTTTTCTGTAATTTTTTGATAATTTTGGACCAAATGAACTAAACATTTCATTGGCTACAGATTTTTATCAACATTTTGGCAAAAATCTGACAAAATTGACCGAGTTATATTTTCTGAGGGTGACAAAAATTGACTTTGGCGCTCAAAGGGTTAATAGTAACTTATTACAGCATATGCAACAGTTTTTTTGCTTAGGTTCAGGAAGGCAAGTTTCAGAACGCTAGTACTACTAATTGTAATGGCTTTTAATATGGTTGCATTGATATAAAATGAACTATTTCAACATTCTAGAACCAGCTCGTCACTCCCATGGCCAGAAATGTGTCGGACATCAGTCAGATAGAGGGACCCACACCAAACAACACGTACGGTTTTAAAGTCAGTCTTCAGAATTTACAAGATGCCAAGGCATTACATGAGGTAAGTCACATACAAATGACAAGTTTCCCAGAAAAAGTTTCAACAACTAAACAAAGGAAGTGAGTGTATGAACTATTACTTTTAAGGAATTTTTCATTGTCTTAGCAGAATGTGCCTCTCTTTCACTGTGTTATTTCGTATATATGTTTATAACCTGAGTTTTCATAGCAAAATGTCAAAGGTATGACATTTTGAGTTCCTTGTATGTATTGCTATTGCAGGTGCAATATTTAACCACTATTTGTATGGAGCTACACGTTAGAACCAGGAAGGATTTATGCCCGGATCCAGAGTTTGATCCCATCAAGGCATTGTTTTTCCACATTCATTCTGATTTTCCACTATCGTCGGGAAAAAAAGCCAACGTCACTGGCGTGATCATCGTGGACAAAGACTCTGCTGGTGAGAAAGCTGGTGAGAACCAACCAAGCACTTCGAAAGCTGCTGAGAATGTCAGAGGTCAAAGGTCACTGCTGCACAGGTCAGGGGTGACTGACCTTGAAGTGCACTATGTGGTTGATGAGAAGACTATGATGGAGGAATTTGTGAGTTTAATCCGGAAGTGAGTAGAATATTTTACTTTAAATCTCAAGTACTCATGCAACTGAAAGAAGTCAACAGTTCCTTGCCCACCAAATACCGACACCCCATCAAATTCCAGTTCAGAGACTCAAAAAAGGAAGGAAAACAAAAATGTATTTTTGATCATGGAAGATAATTGAAATGATATAATGCATGACAATACTGGAGATAGAAATAAATGAGGAGGATAACTTGAAACAGATGTATCTAGTTCAAGAATGATGTCATCATATTTGCATGGACCTATTTATCGTTACTAATAAAATGTTTACGAGTTTCTAGGTTTGTTTGAACCTTCATCATGAACAGCACATCATCACCATGAAAACCTTTTTTGAGTCGTTCATTAGACAACATCTCACAACTTATTCCATATGACCGTGTGTGAAACAGTTCTGATGCTTTGATGTGATTGGTTGTTTGACCAGGTGGGATCCTGACATATTCATAGGCTTTGAGATAGAGATGTTGTCGTGGGGATACCTGCTACACAGAGCTGTGGTACTGGAATTTCGCCTGCACCAGCAATTGTCAAGAATACCGGGTAATGTCAGATTACAAATTTTGATGGCTTTTGTAAAATATGACCGTTTTTCTAGCCGTGTCTAAGGATGAATAAAATTCCTACTGTGTAGCCTGAAAAACAGGAGCCTCTTTACACATACCTCATTGGTTTCTCCTATTTTTTCCATGAAGCAATGTTTCAACACTGCACATTTTTCTCTTTCCATGAAACTTTCTTCAATTTCAGAATTTGACATTTTAACTGTTTGATATTAAATCTAAAAATTTACTGTTTTAAAGAGATCTTTTATAAAACAAGTGGATGTAGTAACGTTGTTGTATTCAGGTGAAAATGTTTCCCGTATCAACATGCAACATATCTCCGTCAGCATTTATTTCTGTAAAAAAGCCTATCTATCATGACGAGATACATGTATATCACAGCTTAACAATCTTATTTATATTTGATGATTTTTCTCTTTTTCTGATAGGTATAAAGAAGGACATTCGCCACGGTGGACACAAGGATGATTTTGGATCAGAGTATGCGTCTGATATCAGCATAGTTGGCAGAATTGTGTTGAATCTATGGCGGCTTATGAGACATGAGGTAGGTTGGTTGGTTTTCTGCCAAATAGAAATTAAGGTAAAATAGAACATGTTCTGGATTTGTGCCGATGTGATTTCCTTTTAGTCATCACTGAGCTACATCAGCCACTTTCTGGCATTGAAGGCAAAAGTTTGAGAGGGTCAACTGAGTGGGCAATACTGGCTGATTATGGGGAATATGATATCGTTATTGAGAAACATATGAAATTCACAATGTCAGATATCACAAATGCAATAAAGCACACAAAATCACAGTTTCAGCATGAAAATTGTGATTGAAAAGTAAACCAGCAGAGCCTACAATATTGCGTAGTCTCTTTCAAAGTCAGGTGTGATAACAGCATATATTTCAGTGTCACCATTTGAGTCTTTCATAGGTTTGTGTAAGCCTTTGTTACAAACAGCACATCATCACCATAAAAACAGTTTTGTGAGTCAACAACCATAAACTCTACCTCATATCTGATCATCTTGATTGCATTCTTTGTATCTCCATTTACAGTTAACTCTCAATATCTACACTTTTGAAAACGTAGCCTTCCACGTTCTCCATCAGAGGTTTCCTCGCTATTCATTCCGGTCACTTTCAGACTGGTTTGAACACAAGACAGATCTCTACAGGTAAGGACAGCAACTGTGATAATGTGGATTTCATTCCATCAACAATGATCACACGCCGTTAAATCTTTATGCACTGAATTTTCCCACCAAAATATAAGTGTAAAATTTTACCAATTTTATGAATTTTTCAGTAATTTCTTTGATAGTTTTGCACCAATGGACGTAACTTCCCGTTAGCTACAATTTTTGAACGAATTTTTGTGAAAAATCTTTAAAAAACAAGATTGTCTTATATTGAAAATGTTGTTGGTGTTGTATTCTATAAAGGCAACAGAAATAAATAGACTTTGGCACTCAACGGATAATTTCAGCAGTTTCCACTTATTTGCGTAGAAGGAAACTTTCATGAATTTTCACATCAGGGAACCTTTCGGTGTTTTCTCAATGGGAAAAATCAGCAGAGTGATGATCTGAGTTACATCTGCTTTTATTGGTCTTGGGAGTAGATTTACACTGAATCCAGTCGTTCCATGGTCTGTTTGGTCTTGTTAAAATTGACTGTGATCAGTTGTGCCTATCCTCATCAGTGAAGACTACCAGTACCAGGCTTAGAAGCAGATCATATCCACCAAAAAGTGTACTAATACTTCAGAATCTCAAACAATTTACATGTAATCTGCCTGCAACATCAGATTTCATCTCTAGAAAGCCATTCATTGTTCAGTGTTTTGACAAAATATCCAGAAAAAAAGAATTTCTTGAAGAACCCACCATAAATTAGTGCAAATTTGGTAATGTACACTCCTGCAGAGTCCTTGAATTTTGAAGCCGATAATCCACCCACATTTTTCAAAAAGGATAGTAAATGATGTATTGTGAAAATGGTATAATGGAAAATGGTATTTTGGACTTCAAAAGTCCTAGAAAGTTGCTGAAAAAGTCCTTCAGAAAGTCCTTGAAATTTTGGTGACCTTGAGTGTATGGACCTTGAATACAGTTGGTAAAATATTTCTATTTCATACTGGTTCACTTCTACAGGTGGAGAACCATTGACTACTATGTTGCAAGGGTCAGAGGTCAACAGCAGATTCTGGAACAGCTCGACCTGATTGGTCAAACAAGTGAACTTGCAAGGGTGTTTGGGATTGAGTTCTACCATGTGTTGTCAAGGGGATCACAGGTTTGTGATGGAGACACTGTGGTTTAGCTTTAAAAGTATATCACGGATTATTAAAACTTTGTACAAAAAACTAGTGGACCAGACAGTTGTTGAGTAACAGTTTTCTTTTTAAAAGAATTAGTCACCTATATGAAATTAGCCAATGACGGACTTTCACTCAGGTAGCCATACAAAACAAGTGTGCCACCACCATTGTTACTAGTACGGTGCAACTGACATTTGATGAGTAAATATGGCTGCCTTTTTACCATATATGGACATATGCAAATTTCTACTGACATAGTGACTTAAAGCCTGTATTTCCTCTATAGTACCGTGTTGAGTCCATGATGTTGAGGATTGCCAAGCCCATGAACTTTATTGCGTCATCTCCCAGTGTCCAGCAAAGAGCTAGGTGAGTGTGTGTCAAATGATATCATTTGCGAGTCCTTTGCTATATTCCTAGTTGGCACCCACACAATGGGTAAGATGCAGGCTTCAACAACCACACGGTGTTACAGGTCATTTGCATGACCCTTCTATGACTTTGTACCCAGGCATGTTAGCTGCTATTGCTCAGTCAATTTCTCTGTAAAAACTACAGCCATGACTCATGCCATTCAACTTACGTACTGCATGGCCACTTCGACTCATCCTAGAATAAAACCCTGCTTTATTTTTTTTTCCTGCAAAGGAAAACAAAGATGAATGTTGAATAACCATATTTAACAATTAAAAATCCAAGTAAAATCAAGCATGGATCTTTCGAATTATTTACTTTCATGGTTGCAGTTGTCAAATGCAGCGTTACCAACACATAGAGTGTTCAGTATGCCTTATGTAGACTATAAATAATACTGTCGTGAAAAAACGTTGGTCTAAAGTGGAAGAAGGAAGGTTTGATTTCACTGTACATGTATATCTCAGTGCAAAAGCAAACCATCCAAATTCTTCACTCTCCTATGATAAGTCGATAGCTCTCGATTTAAGTTGTGCCCTGTTGTAGTTTTCTGACACATTGTTTGTTCTCATTCCTCCTGACAGGAGTAAGGCACCGGAGTGTCTGCCTCTGAACATGGAGCCAGAGTCAAGTTTCTACAGCGACCCAGTGGTTGTGTTAGATTTCCAGTCTCTCTATCCGTCCATGATGATAGCGTACAACTACTGCTTCTCAACCTGCCTCGGCAGAGTCAAGTTTCTTGAAGAGTAAGTCAAGCTTATTTGAATGTCTTCCTCCAAAGCAGCCAGAAGTTCTGTTTTCTTTTGAGAATGATTTTAGTTGCGGTGGATAAAACTTCCGTCAATATTCCTCTGTCTGCCCAAGTGGTAGATGGTTGATCTGGTTGGTTTAGACTGCAAGACCATGGCCACACAAATGCATTTACTGTAAATCTGTATATGATGTACAAGTTAAGTTCAATATGAGTATATTATCAATACTTTATTCTAAAAAAAAACTGTGAATTTCATAAAGAATATTTCTGTTAACCAAAGTGTAATTTTCTCCATGGTTTATTTAGAAACTAAACTTTTGGAGTGTAAATAAGCAATCTTTCATAAATATTTTGATGTCAGAAAAACATTTGAGTGTGAACTATGTTTTCTTTATCTTTGACTTTACAGAGGTGGGGAAATTCCTCTCGGTTGTCTGTCATTGAATGTACCGCCCGGGTTGCTACTGAAACTGCAAAAGAAAGATGGCATCCATGTTTCACCAAATGGTATCGCGTTTGTCAAACCCAAGATTAGGAAGGGCATCATCCCAACGTAAGTGAACGTACAGGCATTGTGCGAGATTTCGTATTTTCATAATGTCCAATGGAACATGAATATCATGATACCTTAATGAAGTAGTGGGGGAAAAGGGTGATGGTAGGCAAAATATAAACTTCATACTTTCTTCACAGCAGTCCGTTCAGAGTGTAATCGTTTCAAGACTTATCATGTAGATGACACTGTAATTCTAAAAACATGTATGCCAACACCAGTCTATTTACATGATTCATGTTTGCAACTATATCATACCAGTATATTGATGGCGCAAATAATGCGATCTGATTGGTCGAGACATGAAAATAACCGTGCCACATTCGCAATATTGCACGGTTGGGACAGTCACGAGCTCTCAGTTGGAGAAAAATACGCTTTTTGACGTCTCACGCAATAATTTCAATTTAATTATGGTATAATAGCATTAAACCATCCCAGCAACGGGTATACCCATTTGATTTTGACCAGTTCATGACATGTGTGCACTCGCTATCGCTTGTACACATAATGTAGTGAACTGGTCACAATATCGTATACCATCACTGGGTGTGGTTTATTGCCTAACTAAAGCTTAAAGTGCAACATTCAAATCATCCATCACGCTGACAGTGCACAGAGTTCTTGGATGACTTAAATCAAAAGTTAGCAAGGTATAATTTGTATTTTAATTGTGCGCCTCTTTCTTCACCCAGTATGTTATCAGATATATTGAAGACCAGAATTATGGTGAAGAAATCAATGAAGGACAACAAAGACGACAAGGTAATGACGGCCCCTCTGAAACTACCTGCTTTCCCTGCTTTCAAGTGGAAATAACCAAGTTGCTGTACTAAAGATAAGAGTCTTACGATGGAGTAGTCTATCCCTGGATGAGAAATGCATATATTTTAGGCTGTATGTTATACCAATTTTAATGTAATTACTGTATCTAAATGTGTTTTGGTTTCATTACAGGCTCTGCACAAACTACTTCACGCCAGACAACTTGGTTTGAAGTTAATCGCCAATGTTACCTATGGATATACATCTGCAAACTTCAGTGGCAGAATGCCATGCATTGAAGTAAGTTAACACGGTCAGAACTTCCATCTAAGCCAGTTGTCATAAAGTCTGTCTACACAATTTCGTTTGTGCAGTGCCTTCTGTAGTCAGATTTAGCTGGGTCGTAGCATCTTCTTGCCTCACTGTAAATCTCTCCCATGTTTCTCTATAGCTTTGCTTGATACTGTGTGTGTTCAAAGAAGGATCACATAAAATAGTGTAACTGCATATGCCCTGTGGTACAACAAAGTAAAACATTTTGTTCATCACTATAGTACAACACAAATAAAAGATTGTTTAACACCCTTTAACCACCATGGTTTGAACCAATCCTATTGTTTTCTATGGTAAAGTTGGACCTCTAGAGATTGAAATGGGGGGTGGAAGGGTTAAAAGCCGAGCCTGATCAAACTCCAGTGCCACTGATACATTCCTGAGCAGCGCCCTCTGTAGTTGAAATCATGCCCGTGATCACCATACATTCCTCCTATGACTACCAACTAGTCTGTACACAAGCATGTCTGTATGCAATCTTTTTACCGACCAATAAACCTCAGTCTGTTGAGACTAAAACAGAACACAGATCTTTGCTTTGCTGAGACTTATTGTGATCTGACTGTTCCAGATTGGAGACAGTGTGGTGAGAAAAGGCAGAGAGACTCTTGAAAGAGGCATTGAGTTGGTGAGAAACACTCCAAAATGGAATGCGGAAGTTGTCTATGGTGATACTGACAGGTAAAATCTATTGCAAAATCTAAAATGTCCTTACCAAAGAATGTACTAACGTACTTGTATGAGTATAGAATACAGACAGTGCAGAGCATAGTCTTGTCAGCTGATTAATGTCCGTCAGTTTAATTACGTCAAATTATGGTGATATTTTTGAACGCTCTAAGCGTATTGTGATCTCTGCAAATGCATAACACATGGCCCAGTTTGCTTGGATTGTACATGCGCTTGGCACAGGAAGCAAACAGAAAAATTTGTTATCACCAGCTACAGTATAGATGATATGGCTGATACTGTCAAGATTCTTATAGTGAAACATACTTTTAGCAAAGACCGTGAACTACATGGGTTTTTCATAGAATGAGACTTGAATTAATCATGATATTGTGTATCTGTTTTTACAGCATGTTTGTGTTACTCAGAGGACGAAGCAAGGCGGAGGCTTTCAGGATTGGACGGGAGATTGCAGCAGAAGTTACCGCACTGAACCCCAAACCAGTCAAGCTGAAGTTTGAAAAGGTACACATAAGTTTATCAGCATTCCTGACGAACCCTGCGCTACACCATAGTAAAAATCAATGCTTGTCTAGGGTGCATTTCATGGTTAATACATGCAATCATACCCCCTAACATAATGTTACTTTGTGCACAGACTTGGAAAAGTTGATATGTTGGTAAAGAGAAGTTCAAATATCTTCTCCCTGTGTTCTTTATGAACTCTCTTATCTTTTGTAATTTGATGGAGAGAAATCGAGGTGTGAGATTATTTGTTGGGCAACAAAACCATTGAATGTTTCAGAAGAGCTTCACAATGTCAATGTAATGTGACTGAGTTGTTCTGAACTATGTTGACAGGTGTACATGCCATGTGTTCTGCAAACAAAGAAGCGTTACGTCGGCTACAGTTACGAGAGTGAAGACCAAGTTGAACCAGATTTTGATGCCAAGGGCATAGAGACCGTCAGGAGAGACAACTGTCAGGCTGTTGCCAAGGTAACCACTTGATCATAGTTCACTGATTTTGTTACTATGTGTATTTTATTACATGTCTCGAATATAGTACTTTGCACGCTCCATAGGATTCAATGGTAACTTGCTGATGAAGCAGCAGGCCACAGTGTCATCATTTGACTGAAAATAAACCGGAACTGTTTTCAACTTGATAGCTTTAGGATGTAAAGATGATCAAATTTCATTCACTTCAAATTACATTCAGTTTTTGATACACAACCAACCAGTCACAATTGATCCGCCCATCGGGGACTTTCATTTTGTAATTCCAATGTGGTCGAAACAAATGGTCAATTAACTGTAATCCTGATTTTGGAATCTTATGCTTTGAAATTTCTTGTCACAGATTTTAGAACGGTCGTTGAAGCTGTTGTTCAATACACGGGACGTATCGCAGGTAAAACAGTTTGTACAACGCCAGTGTCAGAAGCTTTCAGAGGGACGAGTTAGTATGCAAGACTTGATATTTGCCAAGGAGTACCGTGGAATGGGAGGCTACAGACCTGGTGCTTGTGTACCAGCGCTGGAAATATCCAAGTAAGTGAAGCAATATGTGGTCTTGGAAATTTGGGATAACCCTGTGAGTGATATCTTGCAATGTCAAACTTCAACTGGCAAAATAATGTTAACCCTTTGAGTGCTGTAAATTTTCCCACCAAAATTTTAGTGTAAAATTTTATGAACTTCTCTGTAATGTTTTCGACAATTTTGGACTAGATGGACATCACTTTTCATTGGCTACAATTTTTGATCAAAATTTTGGAAAAAATCGGAAAAATTTTTGCGAGTTACATTTTATACAGGAGACAAAAGTCGACTTTGGGACTCGAAGGGTTAAAAGCGCATGTTAGTACTTCTTAAGATATATTTTCTGTGGGTAGTGATAAGCCTTCATTTTGTTGTCATGATACAGACGATTGTTGGCTGTGGACAGGCGTGCGGAGCCCCGAGTCGGCCAACGAGTTCCTTACGTGATTGTCTATGGAAGTCCCAAACTGCCCCTGATCCAGCTTGTTAGAAGACCTGAAGAAGTTCTGCAGGACAGCAATCTCAGACTTAATGCAACTTATTACATCATCAAGCAGATACTGCCACCACTTGACAGGGTCTTCGCCATGATCGGAGTTAACGTCAGTGGTTGGTATGGTGAACTGCCCAAAGTGGTTAGGGTGCCCTCGTTCAGCGCCCAGACATCGCTGAGAAAAGTGAGTATTGATTCTTGTGTTGTTGTGTAGAGTGAACTGCCCAAAGTGGTTAGGGCGCCCTCATTCCACGTCCACGGGGCATTACTTTTATGTGTAGATGGCGTGCTGAGTGGTGAATTTAGGAAAAGATTACAGTAATATATAAATTTGCTGAAAATCATAATGCATCCATTTAGTTTCTGAAAACTTGTAATGCAGATCTAAACTTGGTCAAAATAAACTCATTTCTTGCTTTCTAGTCTGAACCTTTTTTACAGAGGTCATTCAGAGTTGCATATGTTGACCATTTACATAGGTTTTGTAACAAACTGGGGCAATTATTTGTGGCCCATGACCACATAAGAGAGGTGGCTGTTCTGTAGAGGGCCTTTAAAAAAATTTTTATTGGACTGCCACAAAGTGACCACTATAGAGAAGTGACCGCTCTGTAAGGCTGACCACGCTGACAGGTTTGACTATATGTCTGTTCAATGTAATTTGGCATTCATGATTGCTCTTTTGTTTATCGCCATGGGCACTAGACTGTTTTCCTTTGTTTGACTCACATAGGGTACCATCTCACAGTATTTCAACACAGTCAATTGCCGGTTTGTGGGGAGCAAACCAAAGAGAGCATGTGCAGTGGTTGTCAAGGTAACCCCCAGAGGGTGTCCGTGGTTCTGAACACCAAGATCATGGAGTGGGAACACACCTACCAAAACTTGGCAAAGGTAAGTTCAAATCTCCTTTGTCAGTTTGAGACAAAATGTCTTCAGAAATTCATGAGTACTTGCATGAGTGTAAACAACAAAATCTTTGAATTCTATCAGAAGGAAATTGTGAAAAAAATACTTAATGCATTTTTTAGGGTTAAAATTTATCATAGATATTTTTTCTGCCACAAGAACAAGTCAACGTCAAAATCTCTCGTGTCCACTAACTACATGTTGTAGTTCATAGAACTATTTGTCTGTAAATCTTGTGTTAGAAAAAAATAAAAATAATGGTTATTTTATAACACCATGTCTTTCCAAAGTAACAAAAAGTGCTCACCATACTCCAAATTACTGTCTTATTACTTTCCTTCAGAATGACTCATTGGTGTAATATTGGTGTCATACAATCAGAAAGTGGATTTATATACCTTGAATTTCACAAAATTAGGCAGTGTCTAAGATTATTTACATAAAACAGGGATAAATGTCATCATGTGGCCTGAATGCTGCTAAAAGTTGTGTATCAAATTAAAGTCAGGTACTCATATTTTTATTTTATTCTGATTTGAGAACTACAGGGAAAGAATTGTTTATTTACAGTTTATTCTTAAAAATAATTAATGTTTTTATTACTGGCACAGATCTGTTCCAACTGCTGCGGCACAGCAGAGGCCAGTGTGAGCTGTGTGTCATTGGACTGCCCTGTGCTTTACAGACTAGCCAAGGCACAGAGGGACATGAGCAAGAGCGACAATCTTCGACAACTACTGCTACGGATGCTGGAGTTCTAATCAAGCTCTGCTGGTGCGTTGTAATGAATATCAGGACAACCTACTGGGAAGTCACTGCTGGGTATGCAGTGTACAGAGTTTTAAAAATGGCTTGTAGTGATCACCAGAGTGACAACCCATGACATATAGTGCAATGGATATTGGATTTCTTATCTAACTGTCCTGTGTGAATATGGAAAATATCAGAAGAACCTACCCATAATTCATCTCTTGTGCGCTGTATTGAAAGAGTTTGAATTCCAGAATCAGAATTTTTTGCCTGAATGACATCCAAGGACATCTACAGTTAATCGGGCTGTCAAGTGTGGATACCAATGGAATGAAAGAGCCCCACCTGGATATCACAGCCAGAATTTAGCAGCCTGACTGATAGCACTGAAAGTGATTGCAAAGTGACAAGCTTTGACATCTACAGCAACAGAAAATGGATGTCCAAACAAGCTATCCTGTGTGAATAAGGAAGGTATGAAAGAAGTCTGGCCCTAAAGTTACTACCCATAAGCATTCGGTGAGAATGTGAATTGCTGTGCTCAGACAACTACAACAACAGATGCTGGATTTGTCCTCAACTTATCCGGTGTGTATGTATAAAAGTGTCAGAGCAGAGATAAAAAGATCAGCCTACCCAGAAGTCACTGATGAAATGCATTGGAAGAAAGTCCAAGCTACCTGCCTCAAAGAGATTGTAAGAATTCCAAAGTATGACGAACTACCACTGTAGATGTCGGATTTCAAATCAAGCTGTCTGGTGTAACAACAAACGCATAACATAAGTTTACAGCAAAGTTACCATTGTTTGCAGCAGAATAGAGTTCAAGGAACCTTCCTCAAAGTGATTGTAAGATTGACAACCAAGGTCAACAACTGCCACTGATTCTGAACTTCTGATCAGGCTGCTGTAGCTTATTGATAGAAACATCGACACAACAAGATATTTTACATCACCATACTCGTTATGCTGCAATGAATTCAGAAGAGGACAATTTGCGCATAAGAGAGAAAGACAAACATCATGCTTCTTGAAGACAACAAAAATGAAATATGGTTGCCACAATGTAACCAATACCATTGTCAGCCTTATGTCAGTATCAAAGAGTTAGCAAAAATCTATGGACATCGGGTTGATTCCTCTAAATTTTTGTTGTACAATCTTTATTTGTAAGGAAATGTAATCACTCCCTCATTTGTTTACTAAGCATTCTTACGACAGAGAAATGAACAGGCTTATGTGCAGCATTGAATAGCCTGTTATCCAATTGGGTAGCTGAATCTTACCAATATAATTAAAACAATACAAATAGACTCCCTAAGTCGCTGTGAATAGTGAAAATGGACCAATCAGAGAAAGAGCTTATTCAATGCTGCACATCAGCAGAAATGAACATGGGAGGGAGTTGTTTATGATGTGGTTGTAGTACTTCTATACTGTAAACAGTGAGTGATGCCTTTGCTTGCCTGTGTACCAGGTGACTCATGAACCATGTGTCAGGTGACTCTAATCTCTGTGTATCAGGTGATTGATACCTGAGGGAGGTTCAAAGGTCAGTGATACCATGGTGAAAGCGCAAACATCAGAAACGTGATATTGTTGGTGCATGGAGTTCTCTGTATGTGTTTCTATAGTAACACTTTTGTTGCAATACCTACAGGTGTACGTAATCAACCATAGGGTGCCTCATAATTTTGCACTGCCCATCTGATTTTAAAAGAAAAAAAACAACTCAAAATGGTTTTTACAAGTTGTGCAAGCCTGCCTTACTTTATGTAGGTGTTTGTCGCCTACAGAACTCCCAGCGGCAGGTTTGTGCCAGAGACCTGCAATAAATTGACAATCAGTTTGTTTTTGTGACATCTATCTACACATTAGTCTGCTTTGAGAAGATGTAATATTTGCAAGCGGACGGAAAATTGAGTGTACATCAAACAGACTCTTTATCTTGTGTGAACTCTGATCTTCTGAAGATCACTGTCACCATATACCAGTGAGCAACTTCCATGGTGATACCAGTACTTACAAATTTCTTGTACTCCAAGACAAGTTTAGGATTTTTAGAATCCAGATAGTAGATGAGTTAATACAGGTTGGACAGTGTAAGCCTGTCGGTGTACTCGGTAACAGGACTCCCTATCTTTGCCTTACTTTACTTGATGTGCACAATTTTCGTGAGTGCTCTTTCCATTTCACATGACCTTGAATGGTTGAAAATGACATTATATGACTTTAATGACCTTCACAGGTCAACGGTGCCAAACAAGCTGGGTCATTCAGCCTTGACTACCATCACGATATCTTCACAGCTCTTCAAGTTGTTCACCAGTGGCTAGGCTAGCACATCAAAGTATTGGCTGTTGAATGTGCACCATACTGTGACTTTTCTGTCTCTGCTTACTGTAAACCGAAAACTTTCAGAATATATTTTTTACCAACAAAACACCTGCGTTGGATAATCAGCAATACCTAGGTGAACAAAAATTCATCTCGTCTGCAAAAAGTGGCAATTCCTTCATGCTGACCTCTGTTGTCCTACATGAGAGAACAGAAAAAACCTTTTATTTATTTGTACAGTTTATTTGTATATTGTCTTTATTTATCACTTGTTGTACAGAATTGACGTCCAACTTAGTATGGTTCCTAGTGGATTGGTGTAATTAAACGTAACTTTGTTCTGTTATCATGTTGATAATTTTCTTGACCAGTAACCATGTGTTTTGATTCAGTGCTTAACCTACCTTCTATTCACTTTTGGTTTCCGAAGACAACTTGTAAATAAAAACAAATGATAGTAGAATCATGACTGTTAGAGGGCGCTAGATGGATGTACTTCAGGAAAGTTGAATAAATTTATTTGTGCAAGAACTGGATAATGAAGGCCAAGAACACTTTCTGAAATGTGATTTTTCGCTGTTTGTGACGATGTAATTCATCATGTTTAAGCCAGGAATGGCTTTATATTAAGAGGTAGCTCTATTTGTGCTACCTATCGTTTTTTAGTATTGATATTATTTATTGTAGTGTTTTGATGATAGTTTGATGGTAACTGTAAACCAAGGGTATATTTTTCAAGTGTAGTTTCGGTTTTGTTACGCATTTTCATATTTTGTGATTGGCGTCACTAAACAGTTATGATCACTGTGTTTTTACACCTCGCATCCTTTTTGGCTTTGTTTATCATGTTGTGTATTGCCGTGAACTTGTGTAATTGCCGGTGAACTTTGACCCTGTAGTGCCACAAACAGGTTAGTGTTGTGCTTTGGTTGGTGGCGCTGTTCAGTACAACTCAAAGTATAGCAAAACAGTGATCTCTTTGTGAGGTATTCACCAAGCTAAGACAGATTGCAGAGTCAACAATCTATGAAACAAGTTTACTGTTTAGCGTGTAGAGGTACAAGGTAGAATTGTTGTCAGTTTATGCTACGAGAGTGATTTCACAGTAAAATGGCATGGGACGATATTCTGTTTTCATCATATTATTATGACAACAACAAAGCAAATAAGTTTCATAATTTCTATCTAGTTGAGATACATTTTTTACTTTCTCATCTCTTATTCAAAATAGACTCGGCAATAGAGGGCGCTATGTCAGGTATATCAATCACACATGAAAATCGTTTTGGTGGCAAAATACAAAAGGTATTCGTGAAAAGGATGGTCTCTACTTATCATTTACCCCTTCTGAAGTGCATTTGTCAGGAAAATCTTTGGGATGAAAATCTGCTTTTGAAATGTTTTGTTTATTCATTGTTTAAAGCAACCAATCTAATAGTTTGCATTCTCTCACTATCTTTGACCGTTCACTCATTCAGCATTTCTAGGATATGGTGTGAAATTTTGAGACTTTAAAGATTTCAATTGCGATAGATATTTTTGTCACTTTTCTTATCATTAATGGCAATTTTTGTCTTTCTGGTGCAAAATTTTAGTACCTGTGAAAAATTCAATTTCAAACTCAGGCCAAATTTACTTATAAAATGTAAACATTCAAGCGTGCACATTGCAGTTAAAATATCTGTACCACTCTCTTGCTAAGCCAGGGCATTTATTTATATATTTAAGATTTCTTTGCATTAACATTTTTTTCTGTTATTGTATTCTCTTGCTGGTTAGCAACACTCGACATCATGCCCAGCAACCAACCAAACCCCAGTGACCACATATCAGTTCATTAGATTAGGCCAAAAAAATAGATTGTGTTTCTGGTCACCGCCCGTATCACTTCAAGTGTGCGCGTCAACTCCACTACATATTTCAAAATGAGACTAATGCAGGGGAATTGGGTTACATTATGAGGGGCACTACAATTATTTAATCTCACTTTATTTTCTAATTTCTATAACTTTTGATCGTATGTTGATTGTAAAAAGTTGTGTCAAACCTTGTTAGTACTTATGGTCAGTATGTCTCTACCGGTAGTTTGAGATGTGTTGAAATATTTCTGGCAAGAATACCATAATTTTGCCATAGCTGTATTTTTGTATGATAATGGGCATTTATTTTACATTGTCCACAACCATGGGTGTATGAAGAACATGTTTTACCCTCTCATCACCCAGTTTAAACCTTTCCTGGAAGTGAATTGACCATGCCAAGTGCTTTTCACAAGGACTGTACCACTATGATAAATCCTGGGGGACGTACAGGGGGATTGCGTGGGAGTCTCATTTTATAGGAAAATTACTCTAAGCATCCTGTTCCAATGGGAAGAGATTTCCCAAATTTTTGTATGACAACTTTTTTTCTTTTTAAGAACTTTTTTGACTGGTTTTTTCATGAGCTACATTGATGTTGCATTCATTGTACGTCGGAGAAAATAAAAATGGGAATAGAAAAAGGAAAAAATGGAAGTGCGTGTTGATACTTCTTCATGCAAACACAAAACATACAACAGATATTACCACTGCTAGCCATTCAGACAATTGGGCCTTTTACCCATAGACAGTAGAGGGGGAAGATCTTCCCCCCTCCTGTCTATGTTTTACCCAAATATTTTGCAAATCAGTTTCAACTGTTGAGAAGGAGATTGAAAATACATATTTTTCTTCACGTTAAAGACTAAAAAAAAATCGTCTGCTTCATGTCCGTACGGGCCATTGAATGTTAAGAGATTAAGGTAGTATGCGTCTTGAAAGTGAAAGACTTAAACTTTTGCTCAGACTTTCCTCAAGGAATCTTTCAACCATAGTCTTTCAAAATCACAAATAAAAATCGGGGTCACCGTGCAAATTTTGGTAATGAAGAAACAAATTTCCCAAGGTTTACCGATATTTGAAATTCAAAATGGCCAGCATCGCTGTGTTAACTCTATTGAGAAAAATAAAATTTTCGATTTTTCGGGGAAGTTTAGGGTGGAAGTTTTTCTAACACCAAGAGCTTTAAAATGAGCCCCCTAAAGTGGTAGATCAGAAAGGAATTGTAAAAGTTTGAGTCTGAATAACTGTCCCCGAGGCACATTCTCCCTTCACAATTTCTTCAACTGCTGCAAAGATTACTTAAAATTGCTGCAAAATTACAATGTATCAGCTGGTCTGAGACTGGCAGGTGACAATTTTTGTTCTATGTCTGTCTATTGTTTTTCAAAATGAAATGTAGCAGTAACATGCCAATTATTGAAGTTTCGTAAGTAGGCTGATATGTCAAGAAATACGTACTGCATCAAATTCATGAAACTTTATACAGATGTCAACTGATGTTAAGCTCACATTGCTTTAAAATTGAAAAAGACATTTATCGGCGTCATTTTAATTAATTTTTAATTACATAAGTAGTGAACTTTCCTAATTAGGGTGATATAGACACAAATGAATACAACGCCAATATGATGAAACTTGATACAGATGTTGATCTCATAGGGTTGTAAATAGTGCATCAAACTTTATGAAATATGGTACCAGTGATAATCTGTCAAGTGTTAGAATTGTATGCAAAAATGTTTTGCAACATCCTGTTGATTAATTCCTAGTTGACTCATTTTATGAACTTTAGGATGGTGGCCTACATTGGTTTTATGTTTTTATCACCATGGAACTCATTCTTGGCCATTGAGCGCCATCTGTATCAAAGTATTTTTATCACAGACGTAATTAATGAACAGGACTCTATCCTCTCTGAGGACATGTAATCAATGTACCCATTAACAAGTGGGGACTCTGTCATCAACGATGACTTTTCATGACAAATTGATCAAAATAAGCAGTCATTCGTCGGGGTTTGCTCTCCTCTTATTAGTTTTAGATTTCTTTCTTATGCGTTCAATGTGTCCACATGTCAATACCACATACCTTAACCTGGACGGTTTGAGGAATGGGTTCACCATAACAGTAAAAAGTAGCTGTCTTTTGTCCTCAAGTTCTTGCAATTTAAGTCTTGGCTAATGTTTATTGTCTGATGGATTGTTATAGTTTTGCTGACAGGTGTCTTTGCTTTGAAAGAAAACACCAAACAGAAATCAGGTAACTTGAAGCCTCTGCATTCAATTTTAGAAAGATGGGGCAAAACAGAAAACAAGACACTGGTGACACTATCCACAAAAGTCTCCCCTGTAACTTCCTCGGGACCATCTGTAAAACTAGCACCTTTCATTGCCATCAAATCAATGAAAACATTTCATAATCGCCAGTCTCCACGCACAGACGCACCAGACCCAAATTTAGATGGATGCTTCTCATCTATTTTCCTTGTACAGCCCAACTTTAAAAAAAAGTTAGGTTGGGTAAAATTAGGCTGTATTGAATTTTGCAGCATATGTATAATAAGGCTGTCTTGAATTTTGCGGCGCATACTTTGTTCTTTTCTGCAAACAACAACAACAACAACAACAAACAATAATAAAAACAACAACAAATTTACTGATTCCAAATATATTTTTATTTTTCTTCATTTTTAAATATTTATATCATCATCATCATCATTCATCCTCGTCATCATCTGAGACTGAGGACCCTATGCTTGTATCGGGCAAAAATACCTCCATGTTGAAAACCATACATGTTTCCCGACAGCACTGTTCTCTTATTAGGTTTTGTCTCAATGTCAATTTATCTAATATGTAAGTTTATACCGTATATTTTGAAAAGAATTGTATGAAAAAAAAGTCCTGAAAAAGGTTTTGATGCTTCTTTTTAAAGTATAACTTGATCTAATTTTTCATGAATGCAACGGGGGTCTCATTTAAAGCATATTCATTGTTGGAAAAATGTAGCAATATGCTATAAAAATTTTGTTTGGAGAACACTGCTTGTCCTATTCCATACATCATATCAAATACATACCCGCCATTTCTCCCTTCTCTATACATCACAATAGAAAAAAACAGTGATTAATGTTTTCATCATAAAGTTTATTCATGCTCTTCCCTTACTTTAATCACAGTCTTTTTTATGTAATGTATAGAGAAAGGAGAAAAAAACAGGGTATGTATTTTGATATGATGTATGGAATAGGGCGAGCAGTGTCCTCCTAACAAGATTTTTATAGCATATTGGCTAACTTTCAACATTTTTCAAACAATAAATATGCGCTTGTAGCATAAAAAATAATAGTGATACTTTTAAAAGGACAAGCATCGTAACTTTTTCAGGACTTTTTTCAGGCAAGTTTTTTTGGTTTTTTTTTCAAAATATACGGTATACATATCAGATAAATTGACATACGAGTAAAGCCTACTAAGAGGACAGTGCTGTCGACAAACATGTTTGGTTTTACTCCAGAAAGAGATGTAAATGAAAAAGGATCCCATTTTGGTAACTTTTCCTATCTTTCACAGTGTTGACCAACCCATAAAATCCCTGTTATATCCACGGATTATCATAATTAGTTGTGTTGACTAATTAACTACAAGATGTGTATATGAGAGATAAACGTCCTTGTAATGGGGTGTAAAATGATAAAGAGTCAAGAGGCTAGGTTAGGTTATGTAGTCATTCATTTTATTTACTCTGATCAGTCAGGGCATGAAGAAAAAGAAAGGAAATGATAGAGAAAACAGTGAGAAAAACTCAGTAATAGCGTCTGGGCCGCCTGTGCTGTCATCCCGCTGCGTACTCTCAAATGTCGCAAAAATTCTAACGGTTTTACGGTACCATAAACAAAGCGTTTCGCGATCTTCTTATTCAGCAATATCGGGTTCTATTCAACTTTTCACCGTTTGATCATAAATTATGCATTAATAATGAAATGAATCATTTCCATGTAGTGGGCAATTTCTCCACGCTCGATTTCGATTGCAATATGATCCGAGTTTTTTCCCGTCTCTGCTGAGCATTTTTTTAAACATAACCTGGCTTGTGGGGTATCATTAGAAAGCCGTTTTATCCCTCTTTAAGGTGACATATTGTAAAATGCAATATCTTTTATATTTCTCATGAAATATGACCAAAACTTACTCCATACCCCAAAGTTTATATCACAAATTACCTAGACATAATACAAAAAGCATGCACGCTTTGTATGAAATATGTTTTATTTGCTACAGGGACATGTCACAAATATGAAATAGACTTTTAACAAAAATATTGGGATGCTTTAACTGTCACGAACATGTTTTGAAGGGTACCGTAAAATCACAGTATTGGCGACATGCATGCATTTTTTCTTAAAATTTCTTCTTATATATAAGTCATCTGCTGAGTTTTATTTTAAACGTAACCTGCCTTGTGGGTATCAGTAGTAGGGCATTCATGCCTCTTGAAGATGACATATTGTAGTATGTAATATCTTCTATTGTTTTCATGAAATACGACCAAAACTTACCCCATACCCCAAAAGTTACCATTCCGTTCCTACTTCTTTCTTGACCAACAAGTCATTGACAATGACATAGTCCCCACTTGTAATAGGAGTATTAGTCTTGATGGGGCAGGGAAATGTGTCATTAAGAAGTATCACTGGAGTGTATATGTTGAGATCTATGGGCACATAGGTCTATGTCGTTGTTCCCAATTTGAAACACATGGGGCATGTCTAAGTTATGGTTCTAAATCGGGAAAAAAAGATCAGACCTGTAGCTGTATTGGCCAGCCATGAAATACATATGTGCATAATAAATGAGGTACAAGATGTGACATCTTAAGGTCTAATATCCTATCAAAATTGGAGGGTATAGAATTTGTGGTTACAGAGTTATGCATATATATGTACAATCAAGGTCAAAGGTCATCGAGGTCACGTGACATTTTGAAAAAATTGTATATCTAAACAATCCCTATATGCCAAAAATCAGACCTCTAGCTCTATTCGCTTGCCAGAACTAGATATGTGCATAATTAATGAGGTAAAGCGTGTATTGTCATAAGGTCTCCTACTAAATATAAAGGACATAGGACTTGTGGTTACTTATTTATTGACATAAACGTATATTTTAGGTAAAAGGTCATCGAGGTCACATGACATTTTGTCAAAAAATTTCTATCCTATAGTTATCCCTATATACCAAAAATCAGACATCCAGCTCTATTGGCTTGCTCAGAATTAGATATGCGCATAATTAATGAAGTACAGTATGTGGCGTCATAAGATCTCCCATCATACCAAATATGAAGGGTGTACCACTTGTGGTTACTGAGTTATGGACAAATATGTATATTTGAGGTCAAAGGTCATTGAGGTCACGTGACATTTTGTCAAAATATCTGAGATATCTGCGTGAACTGATGGACCAATGGATGGATGGACGAACGGACGGATATGACCCAATCTATAAGCCCCTTGGACTTCATTCGTGGGGACTAAAAACTGTGTCACTGCGCATCCTTTTTGCAATATGAATACGATGAGAAACTAAATTTTATTTTGCTTGGCCTTTATACATGGGAGTCTATGAGACTGCCTTATACATGGGAGTCTATGGAGGTGTAAACTAAAAAGTCCTCTAACACGGCCAAAATTTGATCGCATTGTGAAACAAATCGACGTGCATCTGTATGGGGTAGGTACTATCCTTTTGAAAAGTTTGAAAGAAGTTGACCAGGGATGTCTGAGATATCTGCGTGAATGGACGCGCACACACGGACGCACGGACACACGGACGCACGGACATGACCACACCTATAGGTCCCCCCGGACGGTGTCTGTGGGGACTAAAAAAACATTGCTACAATATGTACGACTTCGATTCATCCAAACCTATATTATGGCACATGCATGCACAACAAACTTTTGAAAAAACGATTCCAATATAGCGACAGGTACTATGAGGTAGCTATAGCTCCAGCGATTTCATTCAAACTCGGCACAAATTCAGTCTGTATGTTTACATCATGCATTGGTTTGCTTCATGTATAAAAACACATCTCACTGTTACACTTAGTTGTTTTTCCTTCATATCTATTTTCTCTGTTTTTCCAGTCATCCCTAAATTGATTTTTTACAAGTTGACTCCAAGGTTAACTCCCCTGTGTTGCCGGTAGTTAGAAGGTCATCAGTGATCGATGGTGTGTTGTTAATGTTCATAATGGTGGATTCAAATTCAGTCGCCATTCTACAGCACACATAACACGATTGGAACTAATTTGAGATAATTGGATCTTCATATTTTTCAAATTTCTCAAAAATGTTAGCTGCCGTATAGCTGAATGTTGCAATATTACAAATTTCTCATAAAAAGAAGATGGGGACATTTGCAGATTAAATCGACATTACTTCACCATCCACTTATCCTAATTAGTTCCAATCGTGTTACATGTACATTTCTTACGCACAACCCAAACGTTCTGAATGTTGGACAGGAGTTTTTTGAAAATTTTCAGCTTTGCTATGAAAGAGACTGCAGTTATTACACAGAGCAAAGCAAAATTTACAAAGCATGTCCCTTGCAGCTTTTAATGTTTCTAGAACATGCATTTCCATACACGGTATAGACGGCAAAGCTATAAATCTAGTAGTGCTTCATTTAATTGAATTTGACAAACAAGATTTGATCAAAACTGATACTTTGATATAAATGATTAACATTCTACATCTGCCAATAGCAGGAAATTTAATGCAATTCGTCGCTGTGCCTCCACAGGCAGTGGAACAACCCAGTGCTGTCATCATATACCAATGTTTTAATACAGAGTAAACCAAGGGGTCAACCATCACTTTACTTGAAGAACAACGAATTCGTGCCTCTCCGACTCTTTTCTCCAGATCGGCTGCACAAACAACGAAGACATTACCGTTCAAATTCCTGCGAACGACTGTACCAATCCTTGTGAACGAGTGCATGCGGACAGAATTGTAACTTTTGAGGAATCTTCGAACTATTTTTGCGGTAAGGGGTATCTGCTAAAGTGCGGGTTGCGGGTTGCGGGTTGCGGGCTGCGGGTTTTTAGAATTATGGCTAGATTTCTAATATATGTAATATGGCATTTAGTATATAAGAAACAGAACCTTTAGAAGGTGTCTATTATTCAATAATCATGATCAGGTCTATCGTACAGTATCCCTTTTCTGCCAAGTCCATATTTTCAACATCAGGTCAAGATGGTTAAAATTAATGAAACACAACATATTCCATATTGTGTATTTTAACATAATACTGTACATTTGAAGGCTGTTGAAAACATATATGCTGTAAAATTGATTTTTTGGACTAAAGATGCTATAAACAGACCATACCAAGTGGGTGAAAATACGTCATGTTTCTGAAAAAAAAAAAAATCAAAATCTGCTAAACTAAAAGCGGCGATTCCGAGGACCAATTTATTTGTTCCGAGCTGCCTGGCCATCACAAATAATTTGGGATCTGAAATCACTTTCCTTTCTTGCCATGGATGTGAGTGAGAAATAATACCAGACTGACAAAAAAAATTCGCGCCTCGGAAATGTCGCCACTTATCGCGGAATGAAAATTGTTACATTTCTAGTATCAGGCCATAGGAAGTAAATTCTTTGTAATGCATCTATTCACAATCGGTTCTAGGGCAACACATACAGAAAATTAAACAATGCCTACTTAAATGCAATGTGTAAGGAAAGATTTGACTTCAAAAAGCGTAGAAGTGTTGTGTATTTAAATGCCGTGTATTTTTCATGAAATCTTTAAAAAGAAAAAGACGTACGACAATGGACTTAGTTTACTTTGCCGTTTCGGTTCAACCGAGGTCACGACCACAGAGAACGACATTCCGCTAACATTTTACGCGAGAATTTCAGCGGGAAAAAACACGTCGGTGCGTTGACTTATTTTCAGGAATCGATCTAATAGGAATATTTTTGGATGAGTTTGTGTTCTGCAGCTCTCAATAATTGTGTATCTCCTAATATCATGAACATATTCTATGACTTGCACCTGCAGCATGATAGTCGCTCCATATGCATTTGATCCAGCGTGACTATAGAAAAGTTTCCTAGGACTATTATCGTGTTCACCACAATAAAAAATTTTAAACGGCATTGAAAACGATTCTGAAAATTGTGCTTTTATCGGCGGTTTGAACTAATCTGAAGTGTGAGAAGGGCATGGCATTCTATGAAAAAGTAACAATTATTAGGCGTGTCGAGTTTCAACGAACCGAAGTTCATCTCCCAGTTCATCTGTGCTGTCAACGATCCGAAACTTACTTTTAAACTATCCGTCCTAATCATTACATAAAAAGTTAATATAGCGAGTTGTTGTGAAATCTGTCTTGTGTTCATATTATTACTCATCCGTGTTCAGTCATATCATTTCGAAAGCTTCGATCGGCAGTGCGCTGTGCAACGGCGAATGTTGGATGGGAAATGGACTATTCTGACGTTGGTGGTGCTTTACCAGATGTAAGCTAAAATAACGGCATATTATTCAAGAAGTTCACGGCTTTTATTCCATAAACAAATACATCTAGATACTATTTTAGCATTTATTCTATCTACTAGCGAAAATGATACCAAAAATCACACATTTTTTCATGCCCGCAACCCGCAGCCCGCAGCCCGCAACCCGCAGCCCGCAGCCCGCAACCCGCAAAATAGCGCATCCGGCGGTAAGGTGGGGCACTTAGTTCATACAAGCCTTGAGTACATCCCAGACTTAATTAGTGTACATGTGAATACGTACAGTTGATGGTGTGTCGAGTCACTGATATAGCAGCCACCATCGCAGCAAAGACATCATTAAAACCCTTTGATTGCTGTATTTTTTTCCCACCAAAATTTTAGTGGAACTGAACATTTTACCAATTTTTATGAAGTTTTCTGTAATTTTTTTAAATAATTTTTGACCAACTGAGCACAATATTTCATTGACAACAGTTTCTTATCAAAATTTTGGCAAAAATCTGACAAAAATTGACTCGGGTATATTCTTTATAGGGCGACAAAAATTGACTTTGGCGCTCAAAGGGTTAAACAGTTACGTTGGAAGATCGATTCAGAATGCAATATTTTGTTCTGAGTTTTGTCTCGGCGGTTAGCGCTCAAATCAAGATAATCCATGAATGTATTCGTTATTCCTGGCAACAACCGTCAACAAATTTTCATAGCAAGTTCAATATCTTAGAATCGTGTCGTATCTACTCTATTTCCGATAGGATGAACTTGAGTTTCATTCAGGAAGTTGAGAGTATGCACAGTCATTCGATTTCAAAGAGCACCCTTTACGTGTGTGATATGCATGCTTTATTTCAATATTAAATTCAACAAAAACTCTATTTCAAAATACAACATGTGACGATTTACTCCCAACACCAACCCCCAAACAAAACAAACAATGATCAGGCATTTGAGTGGTTGATGATGTTCCGGCCCGCAATAAGGGACGGACCATTAGATCTTGGGAGGGGGGTGGTCAAAAACAGAAAAAAAAATTCAGAGCAGAAAGTTAGGGGAAAAAAATCTTCAACTAGTTTGCAAAATAAATTAAAAATAAATAAGAAGACAAAGGCGTAAAAAAAAGATCTGCAAAAGTCTTTAAAATTTTGAATTTTTTTTAGATTTTACCGACAGTAAGCAACTTTCTGTTTTTAATACATCCTCCCGGCACATTTTTAATTTTAATGTATACATTTAGAGTGACTGTATCCCTTATACTGGAAGTTGTGATTATCTTATCTTTTCAGGACTTTTGTATTCTGATCACTTGAAAATTATGAAATTATAGAGCCTGTTTTCTACTTGTTTCCTGCGTACAAACCAAGCAGGTACACTAGGTAAAACATTGAAACTATGGTATTGTTGTCAAGACAGAAAGTTGTATTTGCCTTTTAAGATCAAGGTAAACAGATGCAGGCCACATCAGTTTCATTTTTTTCACAGCATTTTATTACAATGATGAATGCAAGAATGGGTGAACAAGTAGAAACACGTCAATAATGATAAAACAACATATCAAGTCATTATGTATTATTTTGCTTTTAAAAAGGCATTTTCAATTCTTTTTTCTCAAAAAACAGCCTCAAATAACAACAGCAACACATGTTTTAACATTCAACAATACACTACGTAGAATGCCATCTATCCAACAAATCCCAACACAAAAACACATAAAAGGGTTGAACTTTGAAAGTTTCTCGATAGCAAATACTGAATAAATCTGCATGGTTAATTGTTTTTGTGTAGCAAATTTCAAAGAAATTGGACAAGCCGTTTAAGAGAATACAGATTTTTTGACCATGAATGGCATAAATTGCCCAAAAAGACAAATATTGAAATTTCAACACATCTATACACCTCCAATCAATTTGGACTTGCTGCTACGGAGAAATAGATGTTTTGATCAAAAAAGGGCAACAATTGCTCTAAAAACACAAATATTATTTAGCTTATTTTAGCTTCTCAGCTTGTCAAAATCAATGTAAATCATGAGATATGCATGATGTTTGGTGGGGTGAATGTAGGATTTCACCACGCAGTAGAAAGGGAAGCCAGGAAACCAAAATAGTCAATTTTCAAAACTATATACGAAGCTACTGAGGAGCAAGAAGACCATGTTTCAGAGGAAGATGTGTAATCCGAAAAAAATGCTCCCAAAGTGCCACCAAATAACACCATTTTAATCTCTATTTTTCAAAAGCTCCAACAGCAGGAGGGGGGACACCCCCCTCCTGACCTCCCCCCGCAAAAATACTCCCCAAGTGCCACCAAATAACGCCATTTTAATCTCTATTTTTCAAAAGCTCCAACGGCAGGAGGGGGACACCCCTCCTGACCCACCCCTCGCAAAAATACTCCCAAGTGCCACCAAATAACACCATTTTATCTCTATTTTCAAAAGCTCCAACAACAGCAGGGGGACACCCCTCTCCTGACCTCTTCCCAGTGACCGCTTGCGTGGCCGCTTGTGGTGCTTGGCACCACATGTTTGCCCTCTTTATCTTCAGACAGCGACGAACGAAAAAAAAATTATAAATCTGAAAATTTACTCTGAAAAAAAAAATTTGCACAGCTAATCTCAATTGGAAAAAAAAAAATTTCAGAAATTTACAATAGTAAAAAAAAAATTTTCACAATTTCATTGTGACCACCCCCCTCCCAAGGTCTAATGGTCCATCCCTAAGCAAAATGATGTCTGATTCTAAAATATAAATTATTTACAATTTCTACTCATGCCGCCTATTGCTTGTATTTTCAAACTTCATCTAACCTATATATGTATCCCGATCAAACATTTCTACTACATTCTACTACACTAAGGCAAGATTTGACATCGTAAACAAATAAACAAACGGAAAAAAAACACTGTCGGCTTATTTCAATGTTTTGACAAGTGTAGACTGTTTTTCAAATACTTGTAAAAACAGAATTCACAGAAATATTACCAAAGGGTACATTGACCGACATACTACCCAACTTTTTTGTCATATCATGTTTCAGATGACAGGAGTAGCAATACATTTCGTTTTCTTCGTTGCCATGGTTTTCACGTTGTGTCACAGTTTTCATGGTTCCCCTCCTGACCATCTTGGCAGTGTAGTAGCGTCTGCTTTGGATACGGAGTTAGAGCCCAACGTGCAATTTAAGCGTGGTAGAGCACGGTCACCAAGCAACGACGTCAAGCAGATGCCCGGATGTCCCATCATGATACCAGGATGCCCATGCTGCACTATGTCGTGTTTTATGTGGCGTTGCTTTAAAAATTGGTTTAGACAAAAGGCTTGATATACGACAATATACACATATGTACTGATTCTGTACATTTGTCAGTTATGTCAAGTGTACACGTATTTATACAAATAAAATGTACAAATACAGTTTACACTTGGTCTGCAAAGATCTGCCTTTTGTATAGGCCTACTATTGTTCTGCATAAATATTCGTTACGTATATCAACATATTGAAATGTCCCCTATACAAAGATATACGTTACGTATACCATTAATTTGTGTTCCATATACGTCAATATACGTAAATATACTGAACGTATAGCAAGCATCATCAGTGAATTCGGGAAAAAGTTACATTACCGGACCACGACCGCTCTTACTTTGTTTCAGTTAGGCTACGTTCACAAATAAAGGTGAGGAGGGGGACAGCTGGAGGAGTCGCAACTGAAATCTTGTTTCAGATCCCCCCCTCAATACCTTCAAAAATTTTCCAGTCAACCCCCCGGTCTATATGATCAAAAATGTTCAAGCCCCCCCCCCCCACCCCATTATCATATAGACGCATATTTATTGGGGGATTCACGCAAAGAAAAAATAAAAATGAATTGGGCAGTTCTGATCACAGATGTTCAACACTATCTGTTATTAGCAGTTTGGAGAGCCATATTCCTAAGGCAAATTCTTAAATTGATTCATTTTTAAACACATCAGTAGACTTTTTGATTTATCAGTCAAAGCCGACTTGAGTTAATCCAACTCGATCTGGCCAGGCCAATGGCACCTGCTGAAGAGCACACAAAATGACGATCATGAGAGAGTATGCAAATTGTGAATTCCTGGCTACATTAGATGCTACTTATAAGTTTTACAAAATTGACAATACTGGAAGGTTAAAATATTCCATCAAATAAACGTTTTAACCTCTGAAATTTTGGACGTCATGATGGCATATTTGGTAAAATTATAATAATTCCATTTAGTCACACATTTTTCATTTAAATTAGTCTTTACTGTTCAAAACTTTACTTTTGTGTTATTTTACGATGAGAATGTGAAAATTTAGTAAATCAAGCATGGTGACCCAATCTTTTTTCTTTAATATTTGATTATTCTCATTTGCCATAATTAAAAAATCCCTGATAACTTACACTTACGATAATGGTCTGGTTTTCCAACAGTATCAACAGTTGCAGCTTCTGCCCCAATACAAGGCCTATCGAATTCTGGTCCAGACTAGATTTTAAATATAAACAGTAACATTGCATTATATGTACAGACGCCGTGTTTTCAAGCTAAATAGTATGTTTTTAAAGATGCTTTTGGGAGTAGAACTAGGAACCTGCAATTGGTATAAAACCAAATTAGGCGCTTAAATAAAATTCTTTGTTTGCCGTCCACGTGCTGGTGCTTTTCAGAAAAAAACTAAGAAAACAGACACAATGTTAACACTATTAGAAATAAAAATATTATTTTTTTCAAAGAAACCTAATAGAATTCTTTGAGCTTATGTTAGTACACTTGTGGTTTTTTGTCTGTGTTCGTGTTTTTCCTTTGCTGGCTGGTATTTTTTTTTAAAAATTCAAGGCGGCAAACGGAGAATTTTCTTAAATGGCCTTAGTGAAAAAAACATCAAAAGACAGAGCTACTGGCCCTTTTAAATCGTTAGGACGACCATAGATTTGTCTACTCCGAGAAGTATACAGGCCATAACTTAGAGACCACAACCATCGTGTCCCAAAGTTGCACTGATTATGTTGTCGAGAATTTGAATAATTGTAGGGAGAAAGGTAACGTAACATATACCTAAATTTTCTAATAGAGCTATTACTGCCCAGCACGTGCAATGGAACAAAGTCCGACATCGTATATAAGGCTTTCTCGCGAAATTTACTCAAACATGTAAATTCATATGAGCTGACTAGGGCCCACTCTCACCTCACAATCCATATACATATCGCCTTTCTTGTCTGTTTATTGTCTCTGATTAAAACCGGACAGTAATATCCGATGATACACTTTGAGTGCCCTGTGATCTTTTAATTTAAAATCGAGTTGTTTTTAGCTTACTTGTTCACACACGTGAGCTAATGTCGCAGCGATGCCTGTCTGTCTGTCTGTCTATCTGTCTGTCTGTTTGCCCGATATCTCAAGAACTGCTTATTGGATCAGAATCAAATTGGTACACAAACTTTGTTTGAAATAGCAAGAACTAATCATTTTTTGGTGGTTGTGGTTTGCATATTTAATGCTCATTTGCATAATTAATGGTTTTAGAAAAAAACAGACATACAATGACAATCACACAAGAATTTATCCGCCATGAAATGCATACAGGTGCGACGTGAAAGTTGATTGCTAATTTGCATATTAATGAACTTTGCGAACTAAGGATATATATCTGAATTGACCTACACACAAAATTGACGAACTTGGTATATATATGACGATACTATCATTAACATTACTCTGAAAGTCCATTAAGCATTTTAATTTCAGCCAATTGCTAATTTATATATTTAATGAACTTTCCTAATTAGGTTTATATATCTTGATTGACTCAATCAAAGTTGATGAAACTTGCTATGTACATTGGAGATACCATGATACAACGTTATACAAAGTTATTGAGCATTTTTATTTCAGCTAATTCCCAATTTGTATATTTAATGAAATTTCCGAGCTATAGGGATATATACTGGATTAACTTGACCAAAGTTGGCGAAACTTTCTATGTACATCGGCAATACTATGACATAACATTATTGACAGCCATTTAGCATTTTTACTTCAGCCAATTCCTAATAAGCATATTTAATTAAGTTTCCTAATTAAATGTAGGGGACTCGATCCAAGAGATCGAAGTTTGTTCTAGTCTGTGAGGGCATTATGGAGGTGTCAATAGCCTTTTGTTTTCCATTGAAATTGTAATCTAGTAAGAAAATTCCTGGCAAAACAATCTGACGCTGAACCATGCCTTTAGGGATATATACCTGGATTAACTTGATCAAAGTTGGCGAAACATGCTATGTGGTGAATTTTGTTGATGATATAATACTTTCCATGAAGTTGCAGACATGTGGCAAAAGTTTAAATCCACAGAAAACTGCAATATATACTGAAACACGTGAGCATTTTTCAATTCATATCTGCTTGTTCCTTGTGTCGTGCTCGACATACGGAGCACTCAGCGTAAAAATAAAAAAAATGCAGAAACTAGTGTTGTCACACGACAACCAGTTTAGCATAATATCTTCCGTAAATTAAATATTGCAGCTTCGAAACGATCTGGCGCAACGTTTTATCCTGAATACTGTATGAGAAACAGAGACAACGTTATTTCTGAGGTGTGTCGATGTTGCTACTTATTGCGGATGTGAGTGGATAAAACGTCATCTCGCAACCAAGTGTCCCTGTGAGGCGCTTCCAATTTCATATCAATTAGCAAGCTCGAAAATGTTGAATTTCGAATAAAATATGCGTGCTCTATCTTCTTCCTATTAATATTGTTTAATATATTCGATAACTACTCGATTCCTATTTGCATGCTTGTTCTCAATCAAGCCCCACAATGCAATGGGCTATTATCCCTAGACACCTCTCTCAATCAATTCTCTCCGAGTCTTATAGGACGAAGCCATGCGATATTGCAGTAAAGTTATTCTACAGGACAGCGAAACCATTCAACTTTGCAGTGAAGCCATGACAAGCGAATATAACAGCGTATAGCTACCGTGGATCGTGACATTTGAAAATGCCACGCTTTAAATCGGAATGGACCTTGTCGTCAACCCCACCTTTCCTGGAAAGCGGGGAAGAATGTGATCGATCGATATCCCAAATGGACTTTGGCCCACATGGTATTGGTATGGGTCCCCCCCGCCTCCCCCCCTGATAAACATTTGCTCGTTCATTCAGAACTTTAAAACACTTCAAGAAAGTGGTCATGAAAACATACCTTCTGTCCTACTCACAGATGCAACCAATTGTCTGTTTATTACTAAATACAGCATTGCATGTGGAACCTTTTTTCTGAGGACAGAAATTTCAGCAAATTTTGTCTCATTTTTGTGCCAGTGTGTCTAATGCTGCAGTTTGTGTTCAGGTCCTTTGACATGCGATTTTTTGGTCATGAATTTCATGGTAACATATGAATATGTAATTATGAAGCATTCGTCTTGCATAAATGGGTGACCGTGCATATATTCGACCCGGTTTTAGACACGATACACGAAACCAACGCTGAAAGAATAAATGGTCATGACCATTAATTCACTTTCGCGATGGTTTCATCTAATTTGTCTAAAACCGGGGTCAAATATATGCATGGTCACCCATTCATTCAGTATCTTTCAACATATCAAACAATAAGTAGTATTTCGTATCGAACAAAATTCATGAAAAATGGCCGACTTTGTCCCTTTAATTATTTTGTATTTCATTTCTGTTTATTTTTTCATATCAGTGACCTTATGATCTTTGACTATTTTTAAAGGTAGAATGTGCCTTGGCGACAGATATTCACTCTCGATCTTTTACAATTTATTTCTGATCTACCACTTGTGGGGACTGATTTTAAAGCTCTTGGAGTAAGAACAATTTTCCTAAGTTTTTCAAGATGGAATATTTTATTTTTCTCTGTAGAAATAACATGAAGATGGAGGCTATTTTGAATTTACATATCGGTAAATCTTGGGTAATTTGTGTCACTAGTACCAAATTCGCACAGTGACCCCTCCGATTTTTATTCATGATTTCGAAAGAGAATGGCTGAAAGATTCCTTATGTAAGTTAGAGCAAAAGTCTAAGTCTTATACTTTCTAGGCGCACACTATCATGAACTTAATATTCAAAGAGCAAGGTTGATTCTCCATTCTAAATTAGGTGGTAGAATACTGAATAATAAGGCATATTACATGTAAAGTCAAGATGCTACAAAAGGTATCTTTCTATGCAATTATTATGAAAAAACCTGAAGACAAACTATGAGGAGGAATCTGACCTACTCCTCCATGGGGATGCCTTATTTTAATTCTGTTGTTCTAGGCATGATCAGTGACAAAACATAACTATCATTTTGGGAAAACTTTGAAATGGGCACAGGGTGATTATGCTCTGATTCTGCTTGGCAGTGGATTGTCTTGCTGCCTGATGAGGGCGCTGTATAACACAGGCTCTGTTGACTGTTCAAAGTCCAGTGACTGTGCAGTGAGAACCATGGTATGTCAAAATCTTTCACACCACAGACTTTGGTCATACCCCATTACTTTCAACAGAGAAATAAATGTGAAAATAGAAATAGGGAAGCAATAAAATATTACGAATACAAAGGGCAGGAGGTGCACTTTCTCAACATTATTGCTGCTTTCACATTTTGCAAAGATGACAGTGGGATAGTTTAAAATCTGATGGATTGTGGCTCATCAACACTCTACCAGTCATCTTGTTTGTTCTTTCCTGGTTGCTGCTGTAGAAGTCATCTATGAAGAAAACCCGGCGTTGTGTCCAGAAATTCTTACAAGACAAGACTGGAAGGGGTACTCTGATCACCACCAATGAATAAATTTCTACTTCCCAGACTGCATATAAAGCAAAAGTAAGTGCAAAGTTTTAATCTTGTGCAGGAGTCGTGTTGATATATCCTGTATTTCATTCATGATCTCAGCCTGTGTACATGTTTGGCGTGCACAGATATTTTTTAAATTCATGGCTAGACATACCGTAAATCATATTATCTCATGCATAGGTTGTGATGACAAGCTAAATACTGGGTGATATTCAACATGTTTCATTTAGTAGACAAAAGAAACACTGAATGGACAAAAGAGTAAAAATTACTGGGAAAAAAACAGCCACTGTTACATTACAATTATGCAAGCATGACTTTATTATGACCGACAAAAACATTACCATAATTTTGGCCAACTGTGATGTCACTCAAAAATAAGTGGACTGCTATTGTAGCAGACTTATTTTGGCTGAATGAAGTGAAACGTCGGGCTTCTGTCAGAATAGTTTACGGAAGCCATGCCATGTTGACATCAATAGATACAGTAACCATTCAGACTACGGAATGCATATATTAAGGTAAAATGCACCTCGGGGACAGATATCAAGACTCGAAAAAAATTTTACATTACCCTTTTGGTCTAACATTTGTGGGGGAGTTCATTTTTGAAGTTCATGGAGTAACTAAAGTTTTCACAGACTTATTTTTGTGGAAATCAAAAAAAAAAAAAATTTCCCCCATATAGTTAATATGGGGATGGCAGCCATTTTGAATTTCAAATATTGGTAAATCTTTGGTAATTGTTTCTCTAGTTTTAAACTTTGCACTTTGACCCCTGATCTTTATTTCTGATTTTGGAAGGGAATAGTTTCAAGTTTCTCGACGAAAGTTTGAGTAAAAGTTTAGGTCTTCCAATCTCGAGGCGCGTAGTACCTTAATATACACTCTTTCAGCTGCATGCCTTGTGTTTCAACATGATGTCAAAAAAAGATAACCACATCTTGTTTTTCCCAGAAATTTTTAGATCTAACAATTCTTTAAGGTCGTTGAATAGCCATAGTACTTTGTAGAGGGCAGTAATATGCCTTCCCATTGCCCAGATTTGGTACAAACCCCTGGTGAGTGCAGTTGTTGCGTTGGGCTGATACACTGAGAAACAGGGGTGAAAGTATAAAATCACATTTTGTCCCTTGAGGGACAATGAGGCTAATAAAATCGCCTTTTTTTAGCGACAAAATAGACTTTTATCTCAAAGGACAGGGTGTTAACGACAGGAAAACAGACACATCAAATTTAATTGCTTCATAATTTGTGCGTCTCAATGAGTTGTTACAAAACAAACTTTTAAAACCCATGTGGTGGGTTTCACTTGTAAAATTTCACTCAGAAATGTATTTAATTTTTCTCACTTCCTTGAAAAGATCTAAAATTCACTTCTAAATGACCTTTTATCAGGCTAAAAATGTTTCTAAGTATTTCAATGACTTGTCTAGAGCAACCATATAGACACCAGAAATTACATTTGCTGATACTAAAATTATAATGTTGGGTTTTCAAACAAGAAGTATACTTTTGTGATCCATTTAGTATTTGGCATGAGCTAAGTAAGTTCGGTTGACTCAAGCCCTTGGATACAAACAAAAAGTGTGTTCCTAGGGGGCCAGTTGCTATGTGATCTATCCCAAACTAACTCTAGGGACTCCCTAGGAGACTCATATTTTATGCAAACTGCTGTCTTTATTTACCATTTTTATCGTCACTCATACCGAGTATTTTGTAAAACTGATCACAGCAGCCAACAACACACATTCTCTTAGATTTTAAAGTTGCAATATGGATCAAAATTGTCGATTTTTTTTCGTAAAACTAAAGCAAATAGACCATACTACGTTGAAGTACTCTTCTTAGCTAAGCCTCTTACCAATCCCGGCACACAAACACGTTCATTTTGATACGTTGCGGCCGCCTAGAAAAGCTGTTTTGTAAACAAACTTTCAAAACAAAAACATTGGCGTTTCTGCTGTGCACGTGACAAGTACCACCAAGAGTGATGACGTCTCAATAGAGTGCACGTTGGAGGGGCGATGTTGACACGATGACAGAACTCGACATACATAATGATAATTTATTGTAAATTTTGCGTTTGCCTAACTTTGGTAGCATCACAATGTTTCAGAAATACAAGTATATTGATATGATAAAGTACAGCTCGACAAAAGATCGTGTGATTGATTTTTCTCACCCATATACATGTATGTCAGTGCCGCGCCGTGTGCACCTACTGTGTACGTTCGATCGATCAAGCGTCCAGACCACGTACACAGATCTGGCTGTGTTCACCGCGTGCCTGACAGCGTTTCCGCAATCCTCTCCCCGTTGCATGTTGTTAAATTTTTCATGTTAAAAGGCGAGGTATCTGCACGCTATATTTATTTGAAAGCTTTGCCCACTTCAGTATCATCCACCATTGCAGAAGTTCGGCAACTGTCTTGCCCCTCAGTCTGGTCTTGCATGGCCATGTCAGCGCGTCAATCAACGCATCGTAAATAAGACCATGCCATTAGGCCTAATGATGGAGACTGCAGTTTTTCTTTGTTTCCGAAAAATGCATATTTGACCTGAAGGATATAGATCAATGAATACTAACAGATCTAAGTTATTTCCTTGCGGAGGGACTACGGCCCGCTTCACATTACAAATCGTGGGGTCCGCACGGTGTTGTTAGGTCAGTGATGCCCGAGGAAACACCGCTGGCTATAAGTTCTTATAGCGAAGTTGATCATCATATACAGTATGCGACGTTGGTGTTTTCGCGAGAAACTGTAGACACAGTCTGCCTCCTCGACGTGGTGCAGTAGTCGCGTGTCAGTCTTTTTGCTGGTTCCATCTTTCGATCTGACCAAACAATGTTTATTTTGCCGAAATTTTTGGCTAATTTCTTCCATGTTTAATAGGCTGAATCAGTCAGCAGAGACCCAGGGCGCGGGCGCGGGCAGAGGCCTGACCGCTTGCCCGTGGGAAGGCTAGCTAGGCATGTTGACACGATGTTGCAATTTCGCAAACCGTTACCATGCACCAAATACGCATGCGTACATATTCAAATAGTAAAAATGACGTTTCAAATTCTGTGCTTTACTCTCGCAAACAGTACGTACCAAAACAGCAATTTATTCGGTAATTAAATCAATTTACTCTAATTAGAGCCATCCCCGTGTTCCTGTTAATGGTCGAATCTGCAAATGAAATTGTTACGGATTTTTCTATATAGTTAAATCTTCGAAATATGAAGGTCAATTCTGATCCATATTGCAACTTTAAAATTGATTGTATACGTTAAGAAAACTTGAAATCTTAAAAAATCCAACAAAAATATTATCCTATTCAAAGTTATACTACAGAACCTGTAAAGCTTGAGTTATTTTTGACAAAAAATAAAAATAAATTGGAGTGTTCACCTGCTCCCTTTTCATGAAACATCTGATTTTTTTCCCAGATAAATTCAAGCAGAATCTGAAAGCCATTTTGAGTTTCAAAGGTCTGGCTTATTGCAAAATTTGCATGTTGCTGGGAAAACTGTTGATTTTTCTCTTGATTATTTGTATGTTCTGAGTATAAAAGTGTGCCAGTGATGATGATAATAGAAACGTACATGGGTTCAGAGGTCACCCCATTGACAGACGTCATTTGCATGACTGACCACATATTAACAAAGTTTGATCAAAATCACTACGAACACACTGGCAGCCTGTTTTGTGGTACTTGTCACTGTAGCTCACTTAAAAAGAGTTTTTTTGAGCGAGTACCAGTGCTACTCCTGATGAAATGGCTTTGGAAATTTTACATTTTGAAAATTCTATCACTAGGCCTGACAGAGCAAACATTTCCTGAAGGTGTATTGTTGACAGACCTTTCCTTTATCAGTGCTCTAAAATGTGAAAACGGTATAATTTTCACATTGCATAAATTATGATAATTAGAACCTGGGATCAAAAAATGTGCCTTTAAAGACGTAAGAGAATATTTTGACTACTCTATTTCATCACCAGATTACGGTGCAGTCTTTCGGATTTCAAGTCTTTCTAGTTGCTATGGGAAAGTAGTGCCTGTGTACAGCTATACCACTCTATGTGAGGGTGGGGGTGGGGTAGGGGGTACTGAGATCTAATCAATGTCTCAATGAGCAAGGTATGAGTACATATTGAAGACTCGCACTTGTTTAAAGTGCAGACCAATATTGATTGTACATAAAAGACGAAAGACAAAGGAAAAAAATTCAACATTTTTTAGACTGCAAGGTCCTACTACAATCACAGAAATACTTTATAGTTGCTAGGCTAACAAAGAGTAGTGCACTTGTGGTTTCATTTTCTTCAAGAAACCCTCGGCAGCATGTCCTATGCGTAGAATGACGCTTTCATTCCACCATTTCCCTTGGATCTGCATTCCGATGGGGAGACCCTGGTCGTTGTAGCCAACGGGGACACTGAGAGCCGGCAATCCTAACAAGTTTCCCAGGAATACAAACCTGTTGAGTATCATACAGGACATAATGACAACATTTTACAACAAATATAAGTTAAGTCCCATCTCTGTCTGTCTGTCTGTCCATCTCTCTCTCTCTCTCTCTCTCCCTCTTCTCTCTCTCTCTTCTCTCCTCATCTCTATTTCTATATATATATAATATATATTATTATATATATATATATATATATTATATATATATATATATATATATATATATATATATATATATATCAGCATCAGATGTCTTTGCAGGAAATTAAAGTTTTTGATGTCATAGCATGAATGCTGAGATATCAATTGCAAGTTCTTATTTTATTCCCAAAAGAATGTTGAAACACCCATTAATTAGCTTGTCAACATAGCATTTTTACAATGTAAATGCACTGTTATTGTTTACATTTGAATTCTAGTCGGGACAAGAATTCACTTGTCAACAATAACAACTTTACACATATGCAGAGTTGACAAGCCAAACATTGTATATCAACATGCTTTGGGAAGTAGAACAAGAAATTATGGTCGATATTAAAATAAAAACTAGTGAAAATATCTCCAGAAGTTAGCATGACTGGCCCTTTAATGTCTTTGAATCATTGTGGCTCACACATTTTTCTGCTGCACAACTCACCTCATGTAGTTATTCATGGTGTCAACATCCACGACACCACAATCAAGATCCCTGGGATGAATTTTGATAGCAGTTTTACCCGTTGCTGTTGAAGAGATGTAAAAAATCTATTACACAGGTTTTGATATTAACAAAAACCCAAAACCTTGAAATGGAATATTTGCTCTGCATACAATGAACAGAATAACCGAAAAAGCGTTGATACCATTTCGAACACGTAATTCACAAACAGAACTATTGACATTTTACTACATCTCATGAAATGAGATCAACATGTATTATTCTTTAATACTCAACTTCCACTCACAGATTCCATTTCTTTAATTTATAGTTTTCCATATTGCTCTCATTGGTGTAAATATCTTTTATTTTACATGTATCAAAACATCACTATAAATTTATTATGATGTCATTATTTTACGCTGTTTCTGGCGTGTCCTGGGTGTGAACAGATGTTGAACAGCTTAGCAAGAGTAAACGATATCTTCTTTAATTAACAATAGCTGTAACTTTTGATAATCATTTTGTTTTTCATTTCATATTTTCTTTTGTTCCAATAGATGTAGCGTGGTGTGGTGTGGTGTTATGTAGTGAAGTGCAATACAGTGAAGTGCAGTGTAGTTTGGTGTAGTGTAGTGTAGTGTTTCGAGGTGTAGTATACAGTGTAGTGTAGAATAGGGGTCTTACTAATTTTACTGCCCGAACTGCCTGAGGACTGCCCAAGGAAGTTGACCAAATTTCGCCCATTTCAACACTAACCTAATGAGTTCAACTTATATCATGCCCTGCCAACCATAAATAACATGGTTCGGTGTTCACCTGATGTTTTTTTTTTCAGGCGGTTTTGGAACCAGGAAAACTTGACTGTAAGGGCGTCGCATCTTGATAATGAGATCATACCCGGCATTCAATGCAAGGGGTACCATAGCATTGCCTTCTGCGTGCAGCAGCTTGGCAACCTACCATCCCTTGCACTGAATGGTATTATCTCAAAAGCACAACAGGGGGACATGTAGTCTGATGTCTTCCGGGTTCTAAAACACTGGAGAAAACATCACATGAACGCCAAATCAATGCTATTTTTGGTTGACCAGGCTTGATCTAAGTACTGGGTGGTGTTCAAATTGGCGAAATTTTGCCAACTTTTTCCTCGAGCTGCCCTCAGGCAGTCCTTGGGCAGCCACGGGTAGTCACAGGCAGTAATTAGTAGGACCATAGAATAGTGCAGTGCAGTGTAGTGTAGTAATCGACATATTTAACCTTTTCACCCCAATTCTCTGTATACAGGTCCACACTTACCATTCGTAACAATGGGTTTGGACCAAACCATGGTGGTGAAAGGGTTAAAATCCTTAACTTTTTATTATCCATGTTTATTGCCACTGACATTGAGAAGTATTGTTTTCTTGAAGAAGTTTCACCTTGATTTTTATGACACAAGCATGTACTCAAGCTGCCTGGCAAAAGGATTTTTTAGCTTATCGAGGCCCATTCTTATTTAGAAAGTTCTATTATAAACTTCCATTACATGGAAACATACATGCTCTACTATCAACAAGTTGTGTTCACTTGTTTTTGTGTCAGTGTTTGTGTCTCTAAGTTGTGTGCATATTGTTTGCCTTAGAGTCTTATGTCTATGTGTACATGCATGTATCTGTATATGACTGTATATCTGTCCGTCTTTGTATGTTGATATACCTTGGAGTCTGTTTATGTCTTTGCATGGATCTATGTATATCTGTCTGTGTGTATCTCTATCTGTGTATATCTGTCTACAAGTATCGGTATGTCTTTGTCAATGATTGTGTATGTGTAAGTAAGAGACATTGGTAAATGTCACATTATGTTACACTCACCAGGCGTGATGATGCAATCCACTTTGTCAAAGATGTCACCCAAAAATTTCATAGCCCTGGTCCTCTGCTTATTGGCCATGATATAGTCTGTGCTGGTGAAAAGATCACTCGCAGCTAATGAGTTTGCAACGTCTTTTCCCTGAAAACAGATAGAATATATTCATGTTATTTTAAAAACAGTACCATTCATACCACAGGGTCTAGCAAGCACTGAATTGATTCATGAAATATAATAATGACCTGTCCACCCCAATTCGCTGTAAATACATCACAATCACCATTGACACCAATGAGGGGGGTTTAACCTGTTCACCCCCAATTCCCTGTAAAAAGGTCCACAATCACCACTGATAACAATGGGTTTGGGCTGAACCATGGTGGTGAAAGGGTTAATGTTCAATAACCCATGTAAGCCTGAATCATATGCCTGTCTGCCCCCCCACACTATGTCTGTATAGAATTTCAGAGGAAACTGTTGATATCTGTTAATTGACCAACCCAACCTCCTCCATTAGTTATTGCTACAGATAACAAACACTGAGGATTGGTGCTTTGACTGAACAACCTGGGATGTAAATATTTATTGCTTGCTGAACCCTGTGGTTCATACTGACACTTTGCCTATGCTCACATAAATGTTGAATTTTGATATCAAAATTTCAAAGGAACCAACTTTGAGCATTTCAGCTGTGAGTTTGAAGTTTTCGTGTTTTCTGTGCACATTCTCCCAGGATGCCAGCTCACTTTCTGTTTTTATAGTTAATTTCAAAATAGCTCGGAATTACAACGTGTTAGGGTGATTAGAAAAACGTTTCTGGCAATAGAAAATAACGCCAACTGCATCCATTGCAATGTTCTCCTTTGATAGATTTTGTAACAATTTAACCCAATATGACGTCCACTGTTCTCACTTACAGAACATGTTCAGAGTAGGAAACACCAATCGCTGTACTGAGCCGTACAAACTGAACCGCGATAAAAAAAAACATTGTTAGCGTTGTGTGCAGCTTCATTGACGGGAAAAGTGATACAGGCAATATAAGAATGTTCAAGCAGTCAGTGTACGGGTGAGATTTTTCATGGGAGCGCGGCAACACTGATGATGTTGACTGTGTTGTATTCGGTTTAACTTGTTGCAAACTTTATCGAAGAAGAATGTTGTAATGAAGGCAGGTGGTGTCGTTTTCTATCGTAAGAAACATTTTTCTTATCACCCAAGCACGTTGTAACTCCAAGCTATTTTGAAATTCACCGTAATGAGGATACTCTTCAAATGTTTTACATGGTGCATGCCATACTTATGAATATTCATACCAGCTGACTTTGTACAGAGAGGTCAGTCACGTGTCTATTGATAAATAACAAACCCCATTGATTTCTTGTGCTTGGTTAGAAATGAATATTGTCATGCACAGCGAATGTGCAGAGTCTGTGTACATCTGCAATCAGCAGAACCATAAAATATAGGCTCACAGTCATGGTGCCTTTCCAACAGTATTATTTGTCTTTTTCATTGAAACATGGTGTGATGGTGAGTTGAAAGCTGTTTTAATGATCAAACAGAACTCTCCACTGTACAGGCCAAGAATGTAACATCCAAATGTTACGTAAAAACATAACTGTAACTGGGCTAAATCACGAAGGAAGGGTGGTGCAATCAAACCACACATACATATGCACGTAGGCATACCTGTATTGTCATATGCGTTTTGTACACGTCAGTTTTGTCTGCACCGCCATCATGTGACATCTTGCATGTATGAGTCAGTGGAACACCACGCGTACTCTATATTCCAGAGTGACCCCATTGAAAACCACTGACCTATGTCAATTCCTTGAGGTTTACTGGATGTGCTGTACACTTGCACTGACATTATACGGTGAAAACCCCCTCTCTTGACAGAAAAACACCATGCACCTATCGACAGAAATAGCGCCACCTATTGACTGTGTCAGAATCTCACCATTTCATCCATGTGATTGTTGTATTCATCGGTAAGACCACTTCGGATTTCAGACGCACACACAGCCACGTGTGCGACTCTGGCCTCCTCCAATTCTGGTATCTGCACCTCCACTACCTTTGCACCCAGACTTTCAATGTAAAGCAATGCTGTTTGATAGAGATATAACATTTTGATTCAAATGAATAGAGTATGCTTCTGTAATCAGGGTCAATACATTCTGCGTCCCTTAAAGGCGGAGCCTCCCTTTTAAAGGACGCGAAGCTATGGCGGCGTTCATGTGTAAGTGGACATCAAACATCCAACACGAGGGCACACGCTCCAGAAAATGCCACATAGTTTTTTCCTGGCCGCAAAAACGCAGACTGCCACGCGGTCAGCGCGAAGCTGTTGCTGATCGAACTCTATGGTTATATTCCAATTCTAACATGACTGGAAGACAATTTTTAAGGAAATTCGAGCGTTGGTGGTGGGGAATCAATGACTATTGGCGATTTGAACCGACCGTCAATCAAACGCCTGCATAAACTCTGTTTGCAGGATTAGCAGAAGGTGACAAAAGGTTAAGATCAGTTTTTGTAATTAATGTTATAGAAATCAAACATTGTACTGGCCAGGTGTTAGACTGGGAGGAGAACTCCACTAATGCGAAAAACTAGGGTTGAAAATTGCCGCTTTAAAATTCAAGGATTTTCTAGGACTTTTTCAGCAATTTTCACAAGGACTTTTTGAGGTTCAAAATATTCTTTTCCAAATATTATTTTTGCAATATGGCATTTTTATACATCATTTTACGTATCATTTTTTACAATATCATAACTGATCATCTTGTCATTATTGAAAAATATACATGGATTATCAATTTTCCAGGACTAATTTTCATTTTCAAGGACTTTTCCTGGAACTTTCCGGGTCACTTTAAAATTCAAGGATTTTCCAGGAGTGTACGGACCCTGTTCTTAATGTAAGGAGAAACTTACAATTTCAGTTCTGAGACAATATGTATCAAATTACAGTACACTTCACCAGAATTTATCATTTTTTTTTCAGTTGTTCAGTTGTTTTCACTGAGTTAACAGAAGAGAAAAGGAAAGAATATCTGTTTCATTACCTTTCTCACAAACTCCAAGAATTTCAATGTTTGCATCCTGGTGATAAAACCAAAGTAAATTGAAATTTACATGTTGCTTGATTCAAAAAGTTACTATCAGGTGGGGTGTCAAGTGTGACAAACTCAAAACGCCCTCACACACCAATAGGCAAAATTCTTTTGTTTCAAAGCTGGCTACTCAAACAGACATATATTATACAGTGAAAGAATTTTGTGTTTAAATAGAAATCTGACGTAATTTTTCCTAAATTCTTTCATTTCCCTGGAAAAATTGAATGACATCTCGGAAATATACTGCTTTTTAGCAAGTGGTAGACTGAACTATGAGAGAATGAGCATGGTGTAGACCCTAAGTAAAGCATGATGTCAATTTAACATGCTTTTCAAAAAATGCTTATACTGCAAGCTCATTACAAAATTTTCAATGGCTGAAGAAACTAGAAAGACAGACTTTACAACGGACACGCCTTACTCTGTAGAGTGCAATCAAAAAGCTAAGTAAATACAGTGCACTGAGAATTTGACAGCTGGTATTACATATGGGTGTGATTGGATTAACCCATGGCTTTACGTATAAGCTGTGGAGACAGGAGTCAGTAACGTGTCACAATCCACTCACAGACCACTGTGCTACTTTGTTGGGATAAATCTCTCTCTGCTCTGTCCTTGACAACGTGGAAATATTCAAGATGACACACACAAATTTATACTCAAATTCACATCCACACACCTACACACACACACCGCCATCTGCCACATTAAAATAGAAATATCCCGGGGGTGACACTCCACTCTGAATTTTGATACTCGTGTAACCTTGACATTTCAAGCTATAACGTCCAATTCAACAATCCAAGTCCAAAAAAGGAGAAAAAGTTTACATTTTGGCCACGTACTGATGTCAAATATACATTTCTTGTAAACTAATGGGTCAAAAGGCCCATTGTGGGGTCAAAGGTCATGTTTGTACATTTCATCCGAACTTCCAGGGTCAAAAAGTCTTGCGTAAGGTGAAAATGGGGGTCAAAACCATGGTACGTATGTACATGTAAACACCCTCTAGATGGAAGTCCCCCTTCCTTTAATACTCACAGGGAAATACACAATTTGCATACACATTCTCATAAACAAATGAAAACATACTTTGTAAAACAGTGTTACAATTTTTACCCCATACTCTATGGATGTAAGCTGTTCTATGAATTAAATTTTGGTGCACCTGTTGGCCATGGCAAACAACTGTTTCATCTATCCCTAATAAAAGCCTTCCCATAAATTTTTAGCAAATTTTGATTTTATTCTCTGCTAGTTTTGAGGTGTATCCATGTAAACCAGTGCAAAATATTAATGCATGTATACTGAGGATAAATTGTCTTCAAGGGAATTTGCATTCAGTGTGCACCCAACATCCCTGTGTTAGTATTTGAACATAATTCTGTATGAAGGTATCACAAAGACGGATGATTCAACGACCTGGCAGATGTTTGCTGTATGTCACTGATGTGCACAGATTTTGCATAAAACATGAACGAGTGTACCAGTGAGTGATGAGAAATATTAACAAAATTATTTTTGTGAACAATACCCGAAAATACTTCCAGTCTATTCCGACTTTAATTCCTGTCAAATCTTTGTTTTCAAAATCCGTAAGAGTGATGGCAGGTTGGTCGAGTCCGATAGGGTACTCTGGGTCTGGTCCAGCCATCAGTGCTGTGAAAAAAAAAATGTAAAAGTTGATGTTACAGGATAATTGAGACAATGAGGTGAAAACTACCAATATAAAATCTGATGATGCTGGAACCACACATTGATCAAAGGCCAGTCAAAGGCTGGTCCACAATCATTGAATTTCAGTTAAGTAGTTCTGCAGAGTAATAAATATTTCACACATACTCTTCCACCGTACCTAAAAATGTAAAACAATATCAGCGACCTCTAAAAAAAATACAAAGTCAACAAAAATAAAGGTAACTTTACTGCTAGCAAGCTGTTTTCCCTTACAGAGAAAGTTGTGTTAGTTAAAGCAAACGTTTTGTTTCCCACAATGGCAGTCTTTTTTTTCCCATAGTTGCTTTAAAATATTACATATAAATAATGTCAGTACTTGTGCGCTATCCATGGCAGAATTTACTACCACGAATATATATAGCTCTGAACGCTGGACACACCATCATCATCTAGCTTGCTGTGTGTAAGAATTATCCATACATAACAACATTTTCTATGCGGATAGTCTGGATCTCAAGAAAACAAGCAATAAAATAAGAAACTACTTCACTGCTTCATTTCTGTGAGAGACCTAGGATGAGAAGTAAACTCATCATTTTTTTTCCGGTAAAGCCCAAATAACTGCGAATGTGTAATAAACTGGTCTCAAAATATCCTCAGTTTTCCAAGAGTTTTCTTTGCATAAGACGGCATGTAAATTGATTGAAACGTTTTAATATCATTTAAGATTTCCCCCATTTCTATAAACTAATCCTGTGACAGAGAAAATAAAGATTACAACTGTTACAACAAAATGTTGGGCATCGTGTGTTGTGCATTCAAGTAAATGGCATCATGCTTGTTTCCTGGAAACACTGCATTTTGTACTTTTCCATAGGGGCGCCATTCTATGAGTGCATCAACCATTTATTATTTAACCTGTTAAAACACGTAGGCATGGTTCAAATCAATGAGCAGTGATACTTCTATATATGTTAGCACATTTACACGAACCAACCTTGTTTCGAAAAATAAAATCATGAAAATAATGCATTAAATTCGCAGCTATTGGGGCTTTAAACCTTTCACCACCATGGTTTGTCCCAAATCCATTGTTTTCTATGGTAAAGTTGGACCTGTATACAGGGAACTGGGGGTGAAAGGGTTAAAGGGCAGGTAGTTGTAACTTTTGATGCTTTTTTCACTGTTTTTGTTTTGTATGTCAATTGCAAACAATTCTTCTACTCCCCAAAGCACGTTGAGACACCAGCTGACTAGCTTGTCAACATAGCGTCTATGCATGTAAAATGCACTGTCTGTATTTCCATTTGAATTCTAGTCCGGACCAGTTGACAATAACGATGCAGCTTACACATGTACAGGCTGAGTTGATAAGTCGAATACTGTGGATCTCAACATGCTTTGGGGAGTAGAACAAGAAACTGTAGTTGACATTAAAAAAAATATTTGTGAAAAAAACATAAGAAGTCAAAGCTCCTGGCCCTTTGACACAAGAAGCATTCTGGGGAGTTATAAGTAATTTTCCTTTCACAGCCCTGAGAATTTTTAGACATTCAGGTAGAATGAATGTGGACACTGGAGAACTGTATCCAGGCAAACTAATTTCACGACTATTTCCAATGATGAAAGCAAGACTTTACAAAACCAGATCTATGATACATTGTGACCTTTTCTATTGTATCAAAAACGACAGTGAAATCAGATAGCGTGCACCTGTTAGTAAGAGCTGTTTCTGTATGATATTGAACCTCATCAGTGAGTTACCAGCAGCCTTATAGTTTTGCTGTGGGTGGATGTATGTACCTACAGGCAGACAACAGACTGATCCAATTATCACCTTCTGATACAATGTGTGTATACCACATATGAGAGCTAAAAAACTTCAACCCTTTGAGTGCTGTAATTTTTCCCACAAAAATTTCTGTGTAACATTTTACCAATTGTTATGAATTTTTCTGTAATTTTTTGATAATTTTGGACCAAATAGACATAGGCTTTCAATGGCTACAATTTTTGACCAAAATTTTGGGAAATATCTGAAAAAACTGTCTAGATCTGAAAAAAGTTGCTGGCTATGTTTTTTTCTAAAAAGGCAACAAAAGTTGACTTTGGCACTCAAAGGGTTGATCACAACAACTGTTACGCTGTGTTGGATAGCTGAAAGACAGATTTACATACTATACGCCAGGGCGGCATCTCGAACACAGCATGCTATTGGTCCTTGGTGAATGACTGAAACACAGCTGCCACAACATCCACTGCCGCTGACCCGTCCAAACGTCGGCTTCAAACCGACCACTCCGCACTGTGTGGCAGGAATACGGATAGATCCACCAGCATCACTTCCGATTGCAACAGGGCACAAGCCTGGAAATAAGTGAATGGTCTTTCACCAACATGTCGGTACAGTGAATTCTGCCTTTTTCTGAACAATGGATATGCGCTCAGCAATGGCTTCAGCTTTGGAAACCCCTACATACCTCATTACTCTTCCATTCATCACTATAGCTTCAGACCATCATATCTGCCATTTCCCTGTTCTCTGCTCTACACTGTTGTGCATCATTGTGGCATTATCTGTTTATTGGTATGTTTCAAGCATATCATTTTCATACCAACAGTCTATATTTGATGTTGTGGACGTCATGAAATCGCTAAAAAACTACTGACATTTTAAGAGAAGAATGCATTTAGATGGGTCACTGCATTTTAAGTTCCAAAGACCAAGCATTCTCTGCTGGCACTCATGTTGTCTGAGATAGGGAGTACGGATGGGTTCTAAACCTAGTGAGTCGATGGCTTGTCACAGTGTAGTGGTGTGAATCTTGTTTCTTATAGACTCCCTAGAATAGCATCAATCAGAATGACCATCAGCAAGTCCACTAAAAATCAAAAACGGTCGGGACAGGTTGGATTTTGAGGGTCAGTTGTATCCAGAAATAATCCTTTTTCCTCTTAATTTATGCAGCAATGACTTTAGCATCAAATATTGACTGCAGTGTTGGCATCAAAACGAGATGTACAAAAAGGCCTCGTAAAGAGACAAACCACTTTAACCTGTTCACCCCCAATTTCCTGTAAACAGGTCCACACTCACCATTGATTACAATGTGTTTGGGATAAACCATGGTGGTGAAAGGGTAAAAAATGTCTAGCAAAGTGAGATTTACGGAGCTAGAGAGGCACTGTACAGTGAAACTTGCTACGGTCATGTCAGCTGACTGAACAGACTGTGCTCTGTGACATTACTGAGGGTGTATAACCCTTTCACCACCATGGTTTGTCCCAAATCCATTGTTTTCTATGGTAAAGTTAGACCTGTATACAGGGAACTGGGGGTGAAAGGGATAATGTACTGGCAGAAAGATCAAGCAACATTACACACAGTTGATACAGAACGCTGAGACAGTCCAGGAAGAGAGAGGTATTTCATTTTATGTACCTGCTGCGACGGCACTGGCAGATCCGGCAGAGCTTCCACCGCAGCAGTGTTCCGTGTTGTATGGGTTCCGGGCAGTTCCGTGAATTCTGAAATCAATGTAATTTACACAGGGAATATGTCATAACACATGTACAGTGGATGGACACTGAGAAACCCTTTCACGGGAAAATTTCGGTATTGTCCTTCTGTCTTCAAGCGCAAAGGATATCTCTGTACAGGGTAATGTGAGTGAAAGTGTAGATACTACCAATGATAAACCTCTTACTGTCAAATTTTAGAATCATGCCTCATAGCCGGATGACCTCTCTTAGATAGCAGGTCTTTCGTGTATACCTAGTGGATCACCAAGGTAACTGCTTTTATTCATGCCTTCTTGACCCCCTTTGAGTACTGGTACCTGACCAAATAGGAACCACCACTGGTGGAAACCCATCTATAAGAGTTTTAGAGTGACACATGACTGATAAATATTGCTGACAGTATAATTGCAAGGAGTGACGATATACTTATCAGTACTTAAGGTAGAACGCGCCTCGGGGACAGAAATTCGGACTCTCAAATTTTATCAGCGTTCTTCTGACCACTTGTGGGGGCTCATTTTGAAGCTCTTGGCGAAAGAAAAGGTTTCACCGTCTTAGTTTTTCGAAAATCGAAAATTTATTTTTTCCCATAGAGTTAACACAGGGATGGCGGCCTATTTGAATTTCAAATATCGAGAAATCGCAAGTTATTTGTCTCTCTAGTACCAAAGTTTGCACGGTGACCCCTGATTTTTATTCTTGCTTTGGTAAAGAGAATGGTTGAAAGTTTCGCTGAGGAAAGTTTGAGCAAAAGTTTAGTCTTTCACTTTCGAGGTGCATATTACTACTTAATAAAGACACATGACCTTAAGATTCAGATCAGTAAAATTGCAAAAATTTATACATTATTTTCGAAACCACCCTTTCACAAATAAATCCTGTATGAATCTTTTAGGAAAAACACTGGACATACAAAACAGTCCCATAGGATTCCAAAGGATTCAATAAAATCCTGAAATGTTCAGAAGGAATCCTATACAAGTATTATGTTCCTGTGGGACTTTGTCCTATGCCATAGGATTCCTATGAGAAGTAAAAACAGATTTTTGAACCTTGTCCTGAATGATTCTTTAAGGATACTCTTGTAAGGGACATGGGCAGTGCCTAAGTATGTCCACAGACAGGAAAACAGGACAACTTACTTGCTTGGATTAATACCAGTGACCCCAAACCCTTGTTCATGCATGTTTGTCACACCCAATATGACTGCTCCAGCTTCACGCAATTTCCTCACAATGGTGGCGTCTTTATCTGTCGGCACTTTACCAGTGTACACTGTTCCTATTCTGCTGTGATAGGGAACCTGTGAAAATGTATGCATGGAAATGGAAACAAATAAGAACAATTTATCCTCACGGGGGTTAGAGGACAGATGAACAGCCCTCACAGGGGTTAGAGGACGGATGATCAGCCCTCACAGGGGTTAGAGGACGGACGAGCAGCAAAGATGGTACCTTGGAATCACATGCAGAAAATTTATTTTTTGGTGGGTTGGGGAAGGAGCAAAGAGGGTTCTTGGGTTGGTTACAGAAAATACAGTAAACTCTTTGGTATGTTTGGGAGGCAGCAAGGATGGTCCCTGCGATTAGTCACAGAGAATACAATATAGTTTTTTCTTAACAGAGACAGAAAGTGCAACGAAAATGGTGGTGAATATAGTTTTTCTTAACAGAGACGGAAAGTGCAACGAAAATGGTGGTGACACTTTTTCCCAGGCAGAATATACCGGTAGAGCATTCAGGACACTCCTGACATAAAAGAAACCTTCACACTGTCTGTAGGTGTCGATACTGTGAAATGTGATAACGAGTTTCATGGAAGAAACAATATTTGGAAAAAAAGCAACTTTACTGATATCTCTTGAAAAACTCACAGTTTGGATTTCTTCTTTGACTAGCACGGGAACTCCATCAAAAACTGACAGTGGACTGTCTCCTTGGAAACGCTCAGTAGAGGCCTGCGCCATCTAGGTATATCAAAATATAAACAAACAAAACAAATCAAATAAATAACCATATCATTTAATACAAATAAAATGGTAACCAGATTCCAGTTTGATTACTTTTAAATCAAATTTTTGCATTCAGCCATCAATATTACATTGGAAAAGACATTAACCCTTTGCACCCTGACCCCCTGGTACTCTATGACGTCATCGGACATTTCTGTCCGAGCCGGGTTCAAAGGGTTAATGGCACATGTTAACATTATTGTTTGCAAATTCTGAAATTCTTGAATAAGATCTTTGTTCAAAGTTTTCATAAAGGGTCGGATTAAATATGTCTGTCAAAAAAAACCGGCTATTATCTACATTGGCTGAGACAGAGAAACAGTTGTGTTGCCCTTGTGGCATAATAGGCTTGAAATAGTCATGAAATGTTTGTTATGCAAAAAATTTGATTGGACACTTTCTCAGACTCAGTTCTCTTACAAAAGGATTTATTTTTTGTAGTTGCTAACAAGATGGAACTACTGACATGACAAACCAACACTACAGGAATGTTTGAATGCTGCAATAATAAGGCTGCTCACAGGTGACGTCATTGATATGTTCTCTCATTACTATGCAAAAAAGAAACATTTGTATGTAAATTTAAATTACATTTTTGGAAATTATGCATGCCAGATTGACGAAAAACACCTTTATAGAAGACTGCTAATGTTACAATGGACCCTGGATGTACATTAAAGCTGCAATTTTCAATTCCAGGTTCTCGTAATAGTGGAGTTCTCCAGTCAAATATTTGGCCAGTATGATGTTGGATTCCTATAACATTAATTACACAAACTGATCGTAACCTTTTGTCGCCTTTTGCTAATCCTGTAAACAGAGATTATACAAGCGTTTGATTGACGATCAGTTCAAATCGCCAATGGTCATTGATTCCCCACCACAAACGCTCGAATTTCCTAAAAAAATCGTTTTCCAGTCATGTTAGAATTTGAATATAACCACAGAGTTCGATCGGCAGCAGCTTCTCGCTGACCGCTTGGCAGTCCGCAACAATCTGCAACAACAGCCAGACATGCAACAACAAAATTTGTCCGAATTTCAAGCAGTAGTGTCAGATGTTGCATGCGTGTAGCTATATTTAGTAATAAACCTGTAACTACAAACAGTGCAATTCTGACGAATATGTGATCCAGTTGCATAGCCATCTGTCAGTTTTTTATGTCAAAATATTTCACGCAAAAGCAAAAACTTTATTAACATGGTTAGTTTAGATCAAAACCCACAAGAATAATATATACCACATGTACTCTTCGCTTGTTTTGGCCTTCCTACTGAAGAGTAACTGGAAAATTATTCCAGAACTACAGTGTTTGAAATGATTTCATTGAATACTACATTTTTCTATCTTTTGTTGGATGTAATTTTGATCGCTGTGATATAACCAGTACTGTAGTCTATTATTCCTACAACACTGCCTAAGCATCATCTCGTAAACACTCAGGTTGGTAACGAGATACAACACTGCTGTAAGAGATAATCCAGCATTCGGTAAAGATGACGCTGGTAAGTCCTACGTGATACAAAAGAGCGTTGACTCCATCTAGGATTTAGTTTGGCACCGTGCATCCATCCATTCAGGCATTCCGACACATGCAGATGAAGAGCAAACATGTGATACCTTTTTGATTTCCTCAACGTCGTATTGTGTCACAGCTCGGAGTCTGGGTTTAAGTTCTTCGGAATCTTGGATAGCTTTTATGGCTCTCTCAGCAACTTCCATTGGTGTAACACTGCCAGATCTGAAAAAAAAACACATTTACAAATTCATACGTGTAAAAAATACGGCAAATTAAAATGTAGCAGAGCGATGTATTGATCTTAATATATTCAGATTTCAATAAACAATATACTAAACGATACATCTGCTAAAACTAGTACATCAAGGAAGCAATGGTAAGGAATACTTGCAGAATTTTACCAGAGAGTTTAAATTATACAGGGGAAAAGATTGGTAGATATGAAATCCATGACTTTGTATAACAAAAACAACCTTTTTTTCTATTATTAATTCAACTTGGCTGATTTTTATGCTGCAGCTGCCACATTGGATCCTATCTCAAAACGAATTTGTGTATATGTTAACCTGGTAGTACATTCTCCTTGTACCAAGTTTGAATGAAATCCATCCAAGCATGTTTGTCTAATGGATGGAGATGGGCAGATCGTCAGATGAAACATAATCTATTATTTCCGCCAGACTTTGTCTGAGGAGACTAAAAATACACTTTGGCATTCCAATGAGTACGTTCAAATGCATAATTACCTGTAAGCTTCATAGAAGTCAGACACCGTATCGATGCGGAATTCAGCATCTTTTGTTTTTTCCACCTTGATGACTTGATCCAAGTCAACCGGACATTTCCCATCTGTGGCAGCAGCATCGCCAGTAAAGGGCTGAACGGGGAAAAACACTGGTTCTTCCGGTATGCTGATCTTCCGCAATATATCATAGTTGGATTTTCTGTATGGAGATATCAAATGGAGATTATTTGTCATTAACACAGTCCACAGTGATGGAGGGACTCTCTCATTACAAATACTAGTTTGCACATAATTAGCCAAGGTGAATTTCTCCTTTGAGGCTAAAATTCACATGTCAATGATAATGTTGCACATTTAACACAATGCTGAGTGTTTGCACATTACAAGAAGAAAGATATTCAGTACGTATTTTATTAGACTTTGTTGAAAAGGTCAATGGTTTTGGAAACCCAGTACCATTTCTGTTTTTCCCTGATACAATTTCAATCACATATACATGGGGGTGGAGGTGGGTGGGTGATGGAATCCTGATATGATTTCAATGATAAACCAGGGGGTCAGGGTTGGTGGGGTGATGGAAACTTGATAGGATTTCAATGATATACTGGGGGAGGGGGTTGTGGGGTGGGGGAATCCTGGTAGGATTTCAATGATATATCGGGGGTCGGTGGGAATGCTGATAGGATTTCATTGATACACCGGGGGTGGAAACAGAATCCTGACAGGATTTCAATGATATACCAAGGATATATTCTGTACCATGATTGGAAAACCGACTGTAATTATATCATTTGCTTGTTTTTTACAATTAAAATAATGAAAATACCATGAATATGATGAAAATACCGATCACTTTCAAGTGTGCATTCAAACATAAACACTGCACATCATTCTCTGTATTAAATGGCAGGCAGTACTCTGCATTAATATCCCTGTGTACAGTGGTTGGTATTTTCATAACAAGCTCATATCATCTTTGGAGTTCAATTGCATACTTAACAAAAATACTCATTTCATATACTTTGCATAAATTAATACTAACGTTTCACTTTGGGCATTCGATAATAACTATGCTGTATTTTGATTTCAGATGATAACAGCACTGTATTTTGAATTTCAGACTCATCATATTTAATGTGAGACAGTAAACACCTCTGCACGTCTAGAAACTTGAGTTTCATTGTTACAGCTCTATATGAAATTATTTTTTGATCTTCTATCTGAATCTAGACATTATACTACCTACTATTTTAGTTACAAAATTACAGCTAGGGGGACTGAAGATTAGGGTATGGCTGAATCAAATGCAATTTTATCACAGTTTAATAAGTCTCCTTTGCTTGCAAAATGTAATGAGTCGTTTACTTCTCACAACAGTTCTTATTTGCAAGAAATTTGAAATTGTATAGTTTTCAGTTTAGGGCAAATTGAGCAAATACACTCAGGAATTAATTTGATAATTAGTAAAGTGTGTAAAGTTCAAAAGTTGAGAGACTTGTAGGCAGAAGCTAGAATTCAAATCCTCTTCAGAAATTACTTTACTAATTTAACCCAAGAAGTTATTTTACCCATTCTGTTCATTGGAACACTTTTGTGCCTGGCAGTCCCAACACCACTCTCATCATAATTTATAAATATGATAGAAAACTACAAAATACCAATCATATAACAATCATCAGCGTGAAGTAAATAACTTTCAATCTTAAATATACAAAGAGAAAAATTCCAAAAATTCCTCATGCATTGATAAAGTATTTTGTCAGTGACATTTTAAAAATATTTACATTTTTGTTTCAGAGTCACCACTATTGAAAATATAGTGTGAGAATAAGTCGGTTGTAATTTTTGTGATAGTCATTGTCAGCTCAAATACAATGTTTTTGATGAACCAACGGTTGCAAATACAAAACTGATATATGAATAAAATGTCATTGTTTTTGTGCTAATTTTTTTTTCAGGATTTTAAGATTTTTATCGCAGTGGTGATGGCTAAAAACCATACTCCTTAGCTTGCGAGGTAATAAGGAATTATGCAAATTAGGTGACCTCGTCAAAAGTTAGGATAGCCTAAACATTACAATGTTATGCCCTTTACAAGGATTAGTGTACAATGAATTATTGATAACAGCATGTCAAATCGCCTCCGGCAAAAGTCACAACACGGTTGACGTGCAGTCGCCTTGAGTTGCACAACGCTGTGTGGGTTGGCTTGCCTAAAGCTGCTTCCGACTACCGGTACCATTCAACAGATACCACATCTCTGCTTCTTGCAGCTGCCAGTGACAGAGTCTAGTCACGACGATTAGGAAAAGATGCAGGGATTGTGGAAGCACCTGACTGTATTGAGCTAACAGGCAAAAGTATCGCAGAATGGAAGTGTGAAAAATTCACGCTGTGAATTCAAAGGGCTGACATGAGCTATTGCTTCTGAACGTAATCCACTGATGCCAATCTGTGGAGGGAAGTTCTCTTTATTATATAGCTTCCAAATCATCTGATAATAAAACTTGGAAATATGTAGATATGTTGTAAGAACTTATGTATGTAAATATTTCATTACATAAAAGGTAATTTAGGACTCAAATGACCTCAAACTATTATAATGTGATGTACTTTGTTGCACATACGTGTTACTAATGCATGTGTTTCCCCTTCTACACAAATAACATGGGATTGAGTATTAAAGCTCTGTTGCTTGTTTGTCCACAATAATACTTCTGCATTATTGAAGCCATTGAGTGCATCTAGTGTGCTTTGATCAGAAAATATCACATATAGAGTGAACAAGTGGGCTGCCTGTTGAAAGTCAAATATGGTAACCCGAATGCTCAGTGTTGTGATGGCATCAGTCAAGTAAAGTATATTGACATCAATATGGAAATTCTTACCTGAATGAGTCTGGTCCAAGTACCGCAGTACCAATGAACTGAAATAAAGTGAGTATAAAGTTGTCATGTAAGGAAAATGTCAGTTGAGAAATCAATCTATAAATCAGACGTAACGACTGGCTCATTTTTTACCGCTTTCTTTGAGTGTTAGAGGCTATTGCAATTTTCCTTTCAAAATACTTCATGAAAAAAAACTGTCACTTAGGATTTTATTTTCCTCTGTTCTCCTTTTCTGATCAACAACTTTCCCTTTCACAAGTACTGTTTTGGTAAATTACCATTGGCAAGATCGGAGCTTCAAGCAGGAAATCTGCAAGGACGACTTGCTCTGAATGCCGCCATCTTGAACTTTTGATAAATTTTTATCTTTCTGGCTTCATATAAAATTTGTGATACAAATTTGCAGTTCTATACCGGCTATCACAAATGCTGAACATTCTGTTGTAAACAAATGGCAAATACAGCAGCAATATGGTTACATATTATCAAAAGTCAATTTCTGGACTGAAAACCAATCTTTGCTACAGAATACAGTACGGTTTTGCAGAAATTGAGTCGTAGGAATTTTAAAAGTAATTCTCAACAATCATGATAAAATATGTCCCCAGGGGTTCTGTCGAGCGGTTGAATATCTAAAGAGTTTACATCGTAAGCAGAGTGCTTTTGAAAAAATTCAAAGCAAATATGCCCTGGATGCTACTAATAAAGCATCAACCATGAACAGAATGTGTGACGGTTGCAAGTCAGCTCTTGTCAATGACACATCGACCAAAGTATGAGAACAAACCAATACATTCCTATCAGAAGCTCAAATTAGGAAAATTTTGCATAACTGCTTTGTCAAATTCGTCAAACTGCTTTGTCAAATTCGTCAATTTATCATAACTCTGGAAATACTACTGTAACAGTATGTCTGGAAAATTCTCAGGAATTCTAGAGTTTCAAAAATTGTTTAAGAGAAAGTATTATATTAATCCCAAATGTCTTACAATGGACTACCATGACTATGGAAAATCAGCTTATTTGATAAGCTCCGTTTCACTGAAAGTGGAGCTAAAAATTGTCTCTAAGTGGATTCAACGAGATTAGAAAATATTAACCCTTTGAGTGCTGTAATTGTTTTGCCACTAAATTTTTGTGCAAATTTTACCAATTTTATCAATTTTTCTGTAATTATTTTGATTATTTTAGACCAAAAGGAGATCACATTTCATTGGCTACAGTTTTTATCAATATTTTGTAAAAACTCTGAAACAAATTGACTTTGGCATATTTTATGAAGGCGACAAAACATTGACTTTGGCGCTCAAAGGGTTAAAGGTCACACTGGACATAACACTTAAACCACTGATATTCCTGTTATTTTCCAATTGTTTTAATGTTTTAGTTTGACCACAATGATTTGGCCCAAATTTGTTACCAATAGTGAGTTTCACCTTGTTTACCCGTACTGAGAATTATGGGTTGAACAGGGTAAACGGTAAAGATGGATACTGGGAAAAGGGGAGCAAGGGGTCCGGGGTAAACAAGCTACAAGACAAGAATGAGAGACTGTTGTATACAAATGTAACCAACCCAATTTAACAAATTTTGACTTCATTCTAGGTGTTAGGCTTTACAACAACAAAACATGATACAGGCTTGAATATTTTGCCGATCAGGTGAAAAAGTTTTGATATACTTACAGAATGTCCAATTCTTGTTATGAAAGCTAATGTTCTTCCTGATACACGGGGAAGTATTACCTAGAAAAAAAAAATTGCCACATAGAATTGAAACTGTGATACATCTGCAGCTTACGGGTATAAGAATGCACAGATATATGAGAATGGTAGATCTGCTAGGTTTATGCCTGGGAATTCAATCTTCCTTCAGGTAGAATGCACCACAGGGACAGATATTTTGACTCTCAAATTTTCACAATACTTTTCTAGTCTACAGCTTGTAAGGGCACATTTTGAAGCTCTTGTAGTAAATAAAATTGTAACCCCTTTTTTAAATCAAAAATTTAATTTTCTCCCACAGAGTTAACTCAGGGACGGCGGCCATTTTGAATTTCCAATATCAGAAGCTAGCATGTAATCTGTTTCTCTAGTACTTACAAAATTTTGCACGGTAACGCCTGATTTATATTCTCAATGTTCATTATTTGAAGTTTCCCTGAAAAAAGTTTCAGCAAAAGTTTATCTCTTTCAATTTTGAGGCGCATACTACCTTAACGATTTAAATTTTTTAATGGAAATTTAATGTTATAATCCTACGGAAAAGGTGATTTGAATAGCAACATTTCAATGGTGACACGGGCATGGAAAAGAATCTCCACTACTATATAGTGGTTTATAATAAGGTAGCATGCACCTTAAAAACTGAAAGACTTAAACTTCTGTGCAAATTTTTGTCCAAGAAAGCTTTCAACCAGTTTTAAGAGACTGCGCTGCTAATTTCTGTACTAGAGAAACATATCTCCGAAGATTTATCAACACATGAAATTCATAAATTGGCTGCAATCTGTGCATAAACTCTACGGGGAAAATTGGATTCTCAATGTTCACCAAAACAAGAAGGTGAAATTTACGATACACTCTCTACAATGAGTTCATACGAGAAGTAAACCATAAAAGTATTGTAAAAATTTGAGAGTTTAAGAATCTGTCCTGGTAGGGCCCATTCTGTTGTAATTCTATTGATGTACAAATTTGGGGCTAAAGAGAATGACTGAAATTAAAATACCACTATTATGCATCACAACTGTAGATTTTGACAGTATTATTAACAACATTTTAGGAAGTTTTGTCGCTTGAAATGTTAGGTTAGCAGATTTTTGTGGGGGGATTTCAACTGATCACTAAGTTTTTAGAATCATGGCAACAAACCTTGGTTGAAGAAACAGATCCTTATTATGGGCATGTAGGGTATTGAACAGATCAATTAAGACAAAACATTGTGATAAACGTCATTGATATCACAACTACAGACATAAAGGACAATCATTTGTGAGCTGTGGTACATATCTACATTTCCAACAATGGCTTAGCTACTACTGCCAGTACTCATTTACAGTGTATCGTGCGTTTACCTGTGAGATGTGGATCAAATAATCTGCCTGCAAAAAGTTTTGAAGCCTAATTGTCTTTGCCATGCTATTCTCCGTAAAGGGGAAGGGGGTTTGGTACAAGATAAATTTACCCTTGCATATCATATAGCTCCTTGAGGAGTTGATTTTTTTGTCTTCTGTATCCGTTTAAAACAAAACAAACAAATTTTTACATGTAAGTGGACTAAAATGGGATCTCCAACTACCATACAGTGCACATCAGATTTGTGATTAGCAAAGTCAGTCTGTATCATTTTGTAGAGCTGTAAACAATATAAACATTAATAAAACATACAATATCAATACACAGAGTACTTTCCGGGGTCATTGATAGTTAGAGCTCATGCATGTAAAAGCAGAGTTCATTGCATTTTTAGGGTTTGGCTGTAATTCAATTAATATGTGCAAATTCACACAAACACATTTGACACAGGATTGTGCATTTCAACACTTGATGAGGGAGAGCCATTTTTACACTGTATATAATGAAGTAAAACACGATTATAGTTCATTTGCTATGCATGTTTTATTTATCTACGCCCCCCCACAGGAGTATAGGTTCACAAAAGGTGTGAAGGACTTCCTGTTTACAGCACAAAAGCGACTGTGCTGAGATATACTACCAAAACTGTAGGGCCGTTCTATACCCGGTAAATTCATCCGTAAAATGTGTTGTTTACTAAAACATATTCACTGCAAACTTTGCTTCATGACTTCGGAGCAACTGTGCACTTACAGATGATTACAGACACTGAAATGTTTGATTGTCAGGCCATGAACAATGATTTTACAGTTTGTTGATGTGGGAACTTGTATTGTAAAATATATTTTATCATGTTTGGATAACTCTCACAGACCAAAGTGAGTTTATTTTATTAAGATAAATCATTGGACATGGTTGGAGGTTTATTCCTGTGATTTTGTATTCCACACTATAAAAAAATGCAAATTGGTAAAACAGCCTTATCCTTCTACCAAGCAATACACAAAGTATGAATACTTGTCATTCGGCCTCCCGCGGGATCTGCCCATCAATGATTGGCTTTTGATTCTGATTCTTTGTCAAAACAACTGTACATTTTTATCATCAATTCACTCTTTGTAAAGTAACAGGGCTGTTTTTGGTGTTTGAATGCATTTGGAATGGTTTAGACAGAAATTTCACTGTGCACCCAAATGAGTCGATACAGCCCAGACTAACACATCAGTGCCTTCTCTTGCTGCCAATCAGCGACCATGGAGTTCATTGCATATGATTATGTTCAATGTCAAATCCCTTCCCTGAAATGAGAGTATGGAAAGTGCAAAAATTTGATTATGAAATTGTAATTTATAAGACTTGCCTAAAAACATGAGAAATTGTTGAAATATATTTTTGGAAGCTTAAATTGTTGACATTTTTTGAACGACAAACATTTCAAAACAAGAACATCATGCACATACTCAGTTTCAATGGTGTTAGTGTGACATATAGTTGGTGTAAATTTGCGTACAATAACCAGAATCGAGTAAAACTCCATCCCCCCTACATGTAAATGCAATATTGTTAGCCATAACCATGTTTTAGTTGCCCATGGCTCCTGACTGTACGACTGGGATACTTCAATAATTGGATTGCTTCTGGTTGTTTTTGTTTAATCGTGGGAAGAAACTTATAATATTATCGTTGTTATTCTACTGACATAGATTGGATGATTAAGCAAGTCCTGTTTACTTGTACAATGAGTATTAATATACATATACAATTGAGAACAACAGAATTTGGTGTCCGCTAAAAATGCCATAATGAATGCCTGTTCGGTAACATTTACTGTTTCCAGGCATTGCCCACCCCCATATGCTCTGTCATTCTGTGACTTCCCCTGCATGCTCACTGTTTAACGGTTTCAAGGGACCCATTATACGATAGCCAGAATACATCTGCTCTGTACTGTAGTCCACAGGCTATCCAGAAGCGCATCCAAGATAGCATTCCAGACTTGCGCTTGTAATTGGAAGAAAAATTGTTGGCGTTGCACAAAAATGGTCACTAGATGCAAAATTTGATACCCTAGTCTCTAATAAAAAATATATATTTGCATCGGGCTATACACCGCACCAAAGTCCTCATGAATCCTTTGTGGTATTTTCATAATAATCTTGAGTCATACTGAACAGATACAACTGTTTGTTTATTCCGGAAATCACATCATCATAGTAGACATATGAGCCTTGTTCACATTGGAAACCCAACTGAAATTTGGGCCGACGCAACATAATCCTCCTTTTGGGAACAGATTTGGTCTGTGTCCGCACTTACTGGTACCTGACTTTGGGCTGACGTAAATTTGCCGTCCTTTGTGACCTCTGACCTGTCAAGGTTCAAGGTGGCGGATTTGAATACTGGCGCGCTGTTTCTACTGTTCATGATATTCCGGCGGTTTTTATGCACAAGAAGGGCAAATATGACTACCACTCGTCATCGGAGAGATCTTCCCTATCTATTTGATACTTTTTTGAAGTCAGTCCTCAGCTGCTTGATTTTGCGGCGACATTGGTCTTGACTTCTATCGAACCAAAAATTCGTCATTCTCTCGGCCATCATGTTATAAGCCAACTTATCTCTGGACGTCCCATCCATGAGGTTTTTAGTAATGTCCTCGTTCCATAAGGATATGAGAGACATTTTGTCTCCTCCGTGCTCCAGTTTAGTCCCACGAACCGCCATATTCTACGCGCCAATGCGTTTCTCAAAATGAACATGTGAGGGCGTCAACTGGGACCAGGGCCAACGTAACGTGTCCACACAGGTGATTTTTGTCGGACCAAATTTTGTGTCGGCCCTGCGTCTCACCTGGACCAAACTGTGTCGGCCCAGGGCCGACGTAGCGTCTCCACATTGGTTATTTTACGTCGGCCCCGGCCCAGCACCGGTGCTACACCAACGAAAAGTGGTCAATGTGAACAAGGTTATGGACATACACAGCAAGATCTTGAAGAAAAAGAGTTTAACCCTTTCCCTGCCAGACAGTATCACTTCCCCATCAGCCAAATCAGTAAAAAGCGGTATTGAGCCAAAACATGACGTATTTTCACCCACTTGGCTTGGCATGTTAAAGCATCTTTGGTAAAAAAAAATCAAGTTTATAGAATTTATGTTTTCAACAGCCTTCAAATGTACAGTATTATGTTAAAATACACCATATGGAATATGTTGTGTTTCATTATTTTAACCATCTTGACCTGGTGGTGAAATATTGACTTGGCAGGAAAAGGGTTAATAGACAGTGGCCCCAGGGATTCAGTGACTTTTTGACTCGGAATATAACCACTTCTCAAGTGAATGGAAAAAAACCAACTTGAATAATATAAACATAGCAGATTTTGTCTGATTTGTAACAATTTACAACATTTTGTAAAATAAGTCCAGGAGCTGCTGAAACCCAGTATCCATATTTATAATTCTCTCGCAAAGTTTAAAATTCAACAGTAACAATTGTCAAAATATTTCTGGTTTATAGCAATCGATATTAACTCCTGTGTCTGCACTGTGGACAGATTTGTGTACAATCATGTATGTTGAAAGTATGGCAATGGGGTTCTGTTCATCAATGCGCTTAATCACTAAACCAAATTTTACTTCCATCTTTTCTTCATAAAAAAAATAAAAAGCATCACATTCTTGCAAGCAAGAGCTTTATTTCCCGTCCAATGACTCCATGATGGGGTAGTGTGTTAGCTGTGGCAGTAAAGAGGCCAGTTTTTCTGACAAAAACCCACAAGAATATCCTCATGTTCAAGAATAGATGGTGGAGGCAAGATACTGTCTATGATTTAAGATACAATCTATGTCAAGACTGTTTTACACTACAGTAATCTTGTTCTTGTCATAAGATAGATTACCTGATTAAGATATGGGTTGATTAGATGACACTTGTCATATAGAATAATGATCAGTAAGGAAGGCAAACTATGAGATTAGGCGACTTAGTTATCACTCTATGAATCCATCAATTCTCTGACACACAGTCACTCAAGTTCAATTTGGCAATATGTACTCCAGAATCTGGCTACTTTTTGCATAGTCTGAATCAAAATGTGATTTCAACTCCATAAAAGGTTGATTATTTTTCGCAAGACATTTTGTGTGTGCGTGTTGCTACTAGCCTTCTCATTTGTACTTTCTCTGTTAAAATCAAATGGTGAAATGTTTATGAGTCAGTTAGATTGACAACATTTACATTAGAGACACCGGATCAACTTTGAGGTTATTTTTTCGAGAATTTTCAATGATTTTACTTTTTTTTTCGCTGGTTCAAAACGATCAACTAAATCTCTTTTTAATGTCATGTGAGAATTACGAAGACTCATGAATAACACAGTAAATGGGCAGACAACATTTACAAATATAAATGATGATATTGTTCACTCATAATTTGAAACAGAACATTAACATGCTAATTTTTTTTATTTGACAATTTTTATCAAATTTAATAGACATATTTGTCTTTTGATAAAACATCACCGCTTTGGTCAATGTGACGTGTTTTATAACCGCAAAAAGTGAGATTTAAATATATCACAATATCAAAGGAAAGATCAGTCATTTAGTTCATACGTTGCTTAACAAGGATTAATAGGCACATACAATAGGAATTTGACCTGCCTGACCTAATTTCTGACCTTTGACCCGTGTCTGAGAGAAATGGCAGCGGGTCCATAGGTGTATGTACAGCTAATCTCATAACTTGAACGATGGGGAAGTGTTTGAAACTGGAAACAAAGACACGTTTTCTTTAAAAATAAGTTAGAAGGCAAAATCTTGATTAAAAAGACTTAGAAAATTAGTATTGCTAGCTTAATGTTGAGTTGATCCACGGTGAAGTTGAAAGCGACATCCCGAATGACAAACAATAGTGGGATAGAAATAGGACTTGGGAACTCAGCGAACTATATATTATGCTGGGATGGCTACTATGATCGATAACACTGTTTGAAAGTCTATAGGCTACATGAAAACCGTGCATTTACTAAAAAAAAAAGAATCCTAACCCGATTGGTGATATTGTATTCTATAGGAAAGTCCGGCTTGCCCCTCTCTCTCTTTGATATTTTCTGAGGTCCTCCAGTCACCCTCCTCATGAAGAAATACCACACTGTGAACCCGAATGCCGGGACTGCAGCCAAACCGAGTAGTAGCGACATTATCACCGGTGAGTTGTGGATTGTCTGTAACTTCATCTGGCCCACCTTTCACCTATTATACCGATACAAAGGTCACCGATGAACGATTGAGAGCAGATTCTGAAATTGTGAGAGCGACTGAATTCTCAAATCCTCAGTTGACCGTCGGGGGCGCGATACTAACACAAGCGACCAGTGGTCACGCATGTTCGTCTGCTCGACTTTCGAAGCCGCGCAAACACGAATCGAAAAGGAAAGCCGTTTGGAAAATATATTGAGAAAAAAATCATTACCTAGATAATATCGCCCTTCTGTCACTGCACTTCGCACGAAATTGAAAATTGAAGCTATATTGGAGAAACTGCAGACAGAAAATGTTCCGGAAAAATAGTTACGCAACATAATTGTGAGACCGAATGATAACAGGAGGCCCCTTTGAAGGAAAATATAGCAGGAAAACGGAGCAGACGACAGTTGGGGGAAATTTTATATCAAAAGAAATATATTAGAAGCAACAAAAAGCCTATTGCCAACGCTGCTTTGTAGAAATTTGAAGTTAAATTAGGTGTGCGAAAATTGTGAAAGTCATGTAGGCATAGGACGGACTGCCGAGTTGTCAATACGACACTTCAATTTAAACATTGTCTCCTATGGCAAATGAAGTAACCCCGACTTGCCCCATGACAAATCGTTGCCAACTAGGTTATAAAGGCCAATTTCCAACCTCGCATTTAGGTAAACATGCACCGCTAAATATTTTGGTTTCCACACGCTACGAGAGCGACTTTCGCCAACTTTTTGAAAGCGACTTTTCTCTCGAACGTGTTTCTGGGAAAGTGCTAAATGAAGTTTTCGTGAGGATATGCTATCCGTTTTCGCACAGTATCACATTTCACATTTGAGATGAGATAAATCATTATATGACAGTTGCATTGCAACGTTGCTGTTTATAAAACCTTTCAACATTGGCCGAAAAATGTACTAGAAAACTAACTGAGTCGATCTAAACGTCCTAAGCAAGTATTCGTGAGGGCAATTGCAATATAACATATAAGTGAATAAATAATGAGAGCTGTGAGTGCGGATCTGGGAACAAAGACAGAAATGAAATTCGGCTCGGCTGACGTCAACCTATAATTACGCTCTGGTAATCTGGCATCTGATGCTGTTACATCCACTACCCACCGGAAAGAAGTTTACCCTGAAAATATTTTTTACGGCCATAGTTTTTTCAAGTTATCGAAAGAAGTTAATTTTTTAAAGCTAGATTTAATATATTAATATTTTTTTATTATCATCATCGAAAGATAAAATTTTTTTTCTGTTACCTTTTTCCCGGAGGGTAATTGATGGAACAGCTAATAGAAAAACAGCTTTGAAAAGAATGCCTTAGACGAGTGACCGCCATGGAATGTTGTATACTATCGTTGAGGGAAAATATAATCCCTTCATAAAATAAAGACTTGGGTGCTTCCTCGAAGCGAGGGATCGCCCAAGAGCATTGAAATAAGTTTCAGCATTATATTACAAGTGAAGTCACGCAATTAAGGTAAAGGAGTATTCGTTCTACGGGATTGTAAAACGAGTTCAGCGTATGAATTTTGCAAGATGAAAACGTGTGATGTCGTCCGTCTCAAAAGAGCGCCATAATAGTATAGCGTGTGATAAGGCCATGCTGATGGCAGACTAACTTTCTGTTATTCTCTGCTCGCTTACCAAAAACACGTGTGTAGACTGCGTATAACCCCGGTCCGTAACACCTATGGTTAGTCTCAGAGTGACTTTAGGTATCCGATCGCTGCCTTGAAAGCAGTGTTCGGCCGGGATTTGTTCAAACCAGTATGGCAGCTCAAGTGGCTGCAAATGTCAATTGTGAACACGATATGAACACACAAGGACAGACAGGAACCGAGATGGACCCCAACTCTATGGATTTCAACACTCGGACGAGTCCTGGGACAAATGATCTACCAGTGGAGAACGTCCCGAATGTACCTGATACTTCTACGGTGGGTAATAGGTTGAAATCACCTAGTGGTAACGAACAAGTTGACTTCATGACAAAGGGAAATAACAACAATCAAGATGGTGGTAGCGGTGGTGGTCGTGATAATAATTCAAGAGTTAAGTGCGAACCAACTGGCTTTGATACGCGGGGAGAACCGTATCCAATAGCAAATAACCCTAATTATGATCAGAATATTTCCAATCAACTCATGGAATGTAACCGTAGTATGAATTCTACGCCAAATTCGGGCTCACAGAGCCAGTATCCGAACAGTTACTACACTGGTAGTGCTAGTCAGAGGAATAGTTATAATATGGCGGATCAGACACAACATGGCGGTCCTGGCCCTGGAAATTTACCCACAAACATGGGTCCAAACCCAAATATGGGACAACATTCAGCAAGTATGAGTCAATATAATCAGTTTGACAACACGGGGAATGTTAGAACGGGTTATCCGACATCTTCCAGTGCTATGAGTGGGATGCCCACGCGGACTAGCTCAGCGGCTAACATGATGCCCCATTATAACACAACGCAGCAACAACAACGTTACATGGGTGGTGGTAGTGGACACGCCGCCGGCCAAGCACCGACACTCTCACAGCTTTTACAGGGACAAAAACCAAACCTCAGCCAGGGATACCCCAACATGTACACAGGCCAGGGCGAATACGGCCAAGGCATGAGTAAGGGACCGGAAGTGAGCGCTATGAGCGGGGGAGCGCCGTACGGTCAACAGTGGGGGAACACACAAAGAACCCAACATCCTCATCAAAATATGGGAGGAATCGGGCCAGGCCAGGGCATGAGCAGGCCACAGGTACGTCTATATGTCTACCTTTCTCTTGGAAAAATGGTAAAGTTGTGAAAAATGTTGCTTTGTTGTTGTTTTTACGGACAAAAGGTGTCAATTGGGAATGGAAGCAAATATGCATGTATAATGAGCTTGCAAATAAGGAAATAAGCAAAGGGTGCAGGGACACGAGAATTTGCTGCGTCTACGTGCGTATTTCCCGCGTATTTTTCGCCGACTGAGCCCCTAGGTACGTTGTGACAGGAATGAATGAAAAGGCCTGCCTGGAAAATTTTGAATTTGGAGGTAAATTGGGGAAGGCAGAAGACAGCTGGGTAGGTTGTTAGCATTGTGGGCTTTGATTGGCTGTCAGCTCTTGGCATGCTATTCATTTAATGGGTAGGGATGGCATTATGATACCACAACATTTCATTGACACTCGGTGTCAAATAATTTGACATGAATTGACATCACGACTATCAAATACTACTCTCCTGAAATATCACCTAACCCTGCCTAAGGCTGGTCGTGAATGTTTCATACGGCATGCGCCATTAATTTCTTGAATCTTGAAAGCGAAGACATCAACTACCTTGTGGGAATACCTGGTGTCTCTTAAATGCTGTCATCTTGACATGTTTACACACACTTCATTCAGGGGGCATTATCAATGACATCTGTCGACTTGCGTGTGGAAGATTGTTTCAACTATATAACTGTAAATTACTGTTACTTTGAGAAAAATAGTTTTGTTGATCATGCTATAGTGTTTTATATTTATCAAACTGTGATTTCATCACCTTTATGCCTTTTGATGTTTTTCCATGTGTGAATGATGCAAGAAAAGGCATGGCCTAGACCAACACTTGTCTCCCCTTTCACTCACACCACTGCCAATTTTAGTAATTCATTACTGTCAAAGCCAGAATTTTTGAAGAAACTTTGCCAATGCAGCAGGCAGACATAGGATATAAGACGATGGTTTTTGCATGTAAAGACAATTTTTTTGTGAATGCCTGCCCGGTTTCTCAGAAGGAAATATCGAAAGAAATGTAATGTTAATAGTTATTCCTTGAAGATAATTGAAAGTAAAGATGTCAAAGTGATGTGTGTATATATTTATGGATATCCATCTCCGTTATTGCATCTGGACTAAATATTTTACATATATCTTTTTTCTGGTAGTGTGCAATTTGATGTACAAAAGAAACTGTTTTTGCGCAAAGTAATGAAAGCTGTCTATCTCTGTTGTGCAGATACAGCAGCCAGTCTTTGCACCAACCAGTTTTTGCCAGAAGTTCTTTTCAACACTGTAATCTCATAAGTTATGATGAATTTTCTGAATGAAGCCATACAAATGTAATGGTTTCGGTTATTTTAAAAAAAAATTCAATTGATCTGTGTAGAATTGTTTGATCATTTTATCCCACATTGACTGAGCAGGTTTACCCCACTGTGTGTGAGTGATAACATTCTCGTGTGCACTGGTTACAAGTTTGTCAATATTTTCATCTGTTGTATTTTTGTACCAGCTTTAGCAAAGATGGTTGCTTCAGTTCTGTGAAGCCCTAGCTAGCTAGCCGTAATGTTAGTTGTGGGCGGTTACATGAATACATAACATGGTGAAATCACTTTTTTTTTTAAAAATCTGTTGTTTTGGATAAAATCTGAGCACTCGGTATTTTTCAATCTGACAAATCTCCAAGCCGTGTTCATTTGTTTCGGCCAGGGAGCCTTCGTCAAAACAACAATACTACACTGACCTAACCAAGCCGTGCAGAGTAGACAATGTCAGTGGGTTATCTTTATGAATGTGAAGTCAGTATTGAAACTTCAAAGTGACCATGTATGCAACTTTTCTCATCAGAAAAATGTAGGAAAGGCCCCGGGGGTCAAGGGTCATGCCATGGCTTAGAACAGTCTGTCTAGGAATTATTTAACAGACCAAACTAACCTGCCCAGAAATACAATGTACAATTTTACTATATTCATGTATTCTGATTGTTAACAGAAGCTAGTCGTAACTATGTGGACAATAGCTGGCCCTTGATTTCATCCTGATAAAAAAATCGAGCTCTCATACAATTTTTAGTCACCATTTATTTTTGACTCAATACAATAAATTTAATAGTGAATTTGTTGCATACGGATGACAGCTTACAAGGACTATGGCCGGCTGTATACAGTTCACAGTTTGACCAAGCATGGTGTGTCAGTATTTCCTTCATATTTACAAAATCAGAATATTTGAAATCAGTTGTACTGTAATTCTGACGTTGGAAGTTCAATGAGAGACCACTGTTGTTGAGTACCGTTGCTTTGGTGACTTTCTCATGGGATAGTTTAAACCTAATCCTGGTATTTGGTGGAAATTGCACTGATTTGCCGGGTGCCAAGAAGTCGGCACACCGAAGGGACAATCTCCTGTCAAGTTGGTGAAATTCAGTGATGTCTTTGCAATAAGCAGCCAGTCAAATGCAGTGAAACACAACATGTTCAGGTGAATTTTTAAACCTTTCCTGTTTCACTTTCTAGAGGTCCAACTTAACCATGGACTGGTTCAAACAGCAGCGGTGAAAAGGTGTAGGGACCCCAAACTGCCAAGCACGAGCAGTTTTTCAGAGTATTGTTAGAATGAGTGTTTTGCCAATATCACTTTTACTATGTACGATGGCCGTGAACAGGCCATGGAAGAACCTTGTTCAGTTTGTGTTATAGTTGCAAGCATGCCCAGTACCACTGTGTTAGCCGACCGCCATGTCATTGCATCATGTATATGGACGATGTAAATGTTTATGTAACAAAGTGACCTTTTATCCTTGAAAATTGTTTTTAAAATGAGCCAAAACTCAATAATCAAAGTTTTCCAGTGAATAAAGCAAGGCGTATACGTTGACTACGTTTGTACCTCCTATCTCTGAATGAGTAGTATTGAAACGGCCATTAGTTTGACTAGTCTATGTAAGGGCCATGTTGTTTGTCTGTTATGTCTCTACTCCAGTGTGAAATTAATGCCTGGTACAGAGTTCGGCAACTTCGTATATCATTATTTGTGTTGAAAAATAAACATTCTAAGTGTCATTTTAAGACAAAATTTACATCTTATGCTGTAACAGGCACTGTGTGTGTGTGTATGGATTGTGGTATGTCAGCTTTGGTAAAGAAACCAAGGGAGGTATGTTATGTGTTGAGTTCAATAGGAACGAATCCAGTTAAAAACGCCCCAGAGTAACCCTGCAATTAAAAGTCTTCAGTAAGAAAGATTTGAAGGGTACAAGTACAGGTGTTAAACCTTTGTGAGCAGTGTTACCATGGTGATAATTTTTTTTCCCACGCTGGGAAGATTTATTGCTTCCTTTTATCTTTGACGAGAAAACATGACTCCTTAAATTTTAAAGGGCACCTCACCAAGGGAATTAGGCCTTAGCAATCCTACCCATCCAAGCATGCCAGTCACCCACTTGATTTGTTGGTACACAGTATGTTAAGTAGCCATGTGGTTTTTTTCTCGGGAGTGTTCATTCATTGATCTACTTATTCATTCATCAAGAGGTTTTTATTTCCCTGGTATGTGGCATGATTACCATCAGTATAGCTGTCTCTAGTACACGGCCCCCAGCCTATTGTTATCACCGATATTGTTTTGTTTTGGCAGTCACAAAGGGGGAGCGGGCATTGTGGGAATATGTGGTGTCTACTCGGGCCGTTTGAAAAATAAAAGGGTATTTTTTTCGGTGAATGAACAGGAGCTCCTGATTGGGGTTGTGTTTAATTGCTCATTGCGTGCCGCCTTTCAAAAGGTGTCGTTTGAGAGTGTCGGTGAGATCATGGCCCTTTTGAATTAGGCACACATACACGTCATGTGGAGTACTTGGCAAAGAGTTTTTCAAACCTTTGAGGAGTGGTCGAACGCATTGGTGAAGTTACATTGAAGTGGGAATCAACATTCTTAGAACTGTGAACAAGCCTGTGCTTGAAAAGTGTCACTATAGCTGCCCCAGTGTACTTGTCCAGAGTGCGTGTGTAAATCTGAGTACAGATTTCTATTGAATGCTCATGGGAACACAACTTAAGCAGAACAAATTAATGTCAAGTTAATCGTGTGAAATTTTGCAAGTCTAGTGAGATCCCTAGATAGCGTGCAAACTGTGTATTGGGAGACCAGCAAGAGAAAGAACTTCAATTTTCTGGGCATTCATCTGTCATAATGGCCCGCGCTCTCTCTCTTGTGGCCAATGAAAACATACTGGCCTTAGGAAATGTTCAGAAAGCTAAAAAATTATGATGTATTGGATTCCGCCCTGTGTAAGTGTGCTTCGTAAGATGAAGGTGGAGTTCTCCAGGCTAGGGAAATGAATGGAGATGGGAAAAGACTGGCGTGCGTTCGGCGTGGTATCGACAATGCATGGCCAACAATATGGACGGCTTGCATGACGTGGGTATGTCACGCTAGCGGAAAACGTGCATCTCAGATGCAGGATTTGTGAAACATGACCCCACAGACACCTAGATAAAGTGGATTTGGGGAGAGGGGGTAAATGTGTGCCAACCTTATGCAGTGTGACACAGACAACCACTCCCCGCAAAATAAAAAGGGTGCTCGTGCAATGTGAAGTGGCACATGTTTGATGATGCAAATTAGGCTGGCCACGATATGAAAATGTGTACATTCTGTCTGATTTCTGGTATGTGCAATGTGTCATTCTGAGTTTGAGTAGAATTTATTCAACTTTTAGCAGAATTTTTTTTTCAGTTGAGGTGCGGAGATTCAAAGTGAAGATCAAAAAACCTCTATGTGTGTGTGATTTTATTTCTAAAAGTTAATCATAGTGGTACTTGATCAGGCATGCCCTCTGTGTTTGCCGTCCTTTGTTTGAAGGTCTTTTTGTTGAATGAAATGTGTGTCAAACATGGTGTGTTGTCTGATGCTATTTTGATGGGGTCGTTTTCCTGCATTTTCACTCGCCACCCGGCTTAACCTTACGTTTCAAACACAATGAGTAAACCAGATGTGCTTAATGAAGTTGAAAAATTCAAAGTTAAGAAGACTTGTACGCAGTCTCTGATATTCATGAAGCGGGCAGTGTTCGTGTCGAACATGAAATTTCCTGCGATTTGCATGTTTCATTGTAAAGCAATAATATCCCGTGGTTCTCCAAATTAGCTAAGAGAGATCACATGGCCGTGTTGACCAGTTTATGTGCCGAAAAAACGATAAGCTTTTCAATTTTTTTGTAACAATCGTGGAGTCAACGGGAGGTAAAGATGAAAAGGCATAGTAAGGAAATAAACGATTGAAAACCAATTTCCCGTCCCCCAGTGGAGATCCCCATGCCATGTTCTCTGCTTCCAGATGGATCAAATCCCAAGTTTGCCTGTTTGAAAACCACGTTTTTCACATTGACACCTGTTTTAGATTCTCAAGCGGTGAAAGAATTTCAATTTCACAGAGTTCATCCAATCTTCTACAGGACTTTTCTTGTGACACTGTGAAGAGACCTAATCGTTTTCACAAATAGAAAAACCTTTCATTAACTTGCTCAATCAGTGATCGAAATAATCGGTGGCAATGGTGGCATTTGCCACCAAAAACTGTCAATCTGCCACCAAAATTTTTTTCTGGTGGTATTTTTCTGCCACTAAATTTTGGGTCATCATGTCATCGATCCTACAGCTTGAATGAAGGAACACTAGTCTGAAGGAACACGCGTTGTCTGACGGCGGAAAAACTCATTAGCCAAAAAAACCCAAACTAATTGCGACATTTTGGCATGAATGAAAACACAGCGTGAATCCAAACTTGTGATTGGCTAATCTCCATATCGATGACAGCAGCTTTTGTACACTGGACATGTTGTTGCCCTCTGTGATAGCCGCATATGCAGTCATATGGCAAAAGATAAAAGCATGTTGTGACATTTTGAAAACAAAGCCAAACTGCAGCCTGCATGAATTAAATAACAATAAATACTTGCAATTCATTAGCAGTACAGGGCTCAAAAATTCCTATCGCCCGACGCCCGTGGCTAGTGAATTTTGCGTTCGGGAAAGTAAAATCATGGAGGTATGGTAAAATCAATATGCTTCCCGTCCGACGGGCAAGTGCACCAGCGGTTGAATTAACTAATCTAAGCTCTGGACAATTCAAGCTTGAAAACGTATTTCATTAGGTCTGTACACGCCTACAATCATTGTAAGTCCTTCAACTCTCAAAAGTTTTTTCTGAAAACCCTTGAAAATCCGCCAGACATCGCAAAATAATCGTTCTTGCTGTTGTAAAACACAAAAAGTCGTAAAAATACAGTTTTGCGACATGTTCTCTCCGACGACACGGAGTGAACTCACTGTTTTGTATGTGTGCCGTAAAGTGGTATGCTCTTGACAGTGCTTGCCATTCTCTTTGTGCAAGTGCAGCATGAGTCGTATGACAGTCGATCGGCTTCACGCGATAGTGTAATTGCACCCTGTGCTTGGTAAATGGATGTAAACTTATTCGAAGCCATGGATCTCGGCAATGCTTACTGTTCAACGTAAATCAACACCCAGATGAAAAAGTACAAGTTTACATCGTAGTCGAAACGGGCTCAGTCGATCAAGGAGGCCACATATTGCAGCTACGTAGTGCGTGAGATGCAGACAGTTTCAAATTACGTGACCTTGGTTGTTAGGGATCGATATCGGCTCTCACTCAGAGAAAACAAATCTGCACTGAAGAGTAACGAAAACGAAACTTGAATCTCTCTCTTGACGAATACATTTATCAAAATAAAACTTTGAAAGACGGCTGTGCTCAGTGAGTAAACATGTAAACAGGTAAAAGGGTTGCAGATGTACATGTGCGTATGCATTTGCACATAAACACCAGCAGAGCAGTTGTTTGTGATCTCAGCTTGATAATAAAGAGCAGCAGCCAGCTATGCACATTGTAAATCACACGATCTTATTACTCTTATGCAAAGATTTTAATTTGGATTAGGTTGTGGGAAAATTCCAAATTCAAAGATGTTTTCTAGATGGCCAAATCTACAGAAAAAAACTAAAGTATTCTCACATTTCTTCTATGACATTTCAGATTTGGTAATAGTCCTTCATTTAACAAGAATGTAGTTCATGTTTGAATCTGTTTTTTCCCTCTTTGAATTCACTTCATATGGCCAAACTCTTGCTTTCTGTTACAAATTACTAGTACAGTTATTAGAAATTTAGGGCAAGTAATTTTTCCTGTCGGGCAAGTAAAAATGAAATTCACGTGTCCCACGGTTGGTACGTTTGACAATTTTTTTCGAGGCCTGCAGTATATATGGGTTGATTTTTTGTGACGTGTACTCACCATATTTTCAAGAATTTATAAATTAGAATGAGTATGTGGCAATGACAAAATGTTGTATTATACCGATCACAAACTGCCACCAGATTTTTCATAATTGCCACCTGATTTTATATCCGGTGGCAAACTTTTGCCACAAGAAATAAAAAAGTATTTCTATCCCTGATTGTGGTTTGGTACAACGTCCCATTTGTACTTATTTGACTTATATTCAAAGCTTAAAATCTATTTTGTTTGGCAAGACTTTTACAAAAGTTCAGTATACACACTTTAGATTCCACTGTTATTTTCATTGTTTTATTGTTGTACGTATTTTTGCAAAAAGTTGTTTTCTGTAGGAATATAGGGAGTCACTTTGAGTTTTTTAAAGCCACAACATGTCCGTTGATCAGTTTTCCCTACACTTTAGGTGCCACTGACATCACATTAAATAATTTCACTGGTTTTGGGGTTTTCTCCATTGAAATTTGAAAAAAAAACCCACAAAGGTTGTGGAGATGACTTTGCAAAAGTGAAAATGTGTTGATGTGCAGAGGCAACTTGAACATGTTGATGAAAGAAGTTTAGTTTATCAAATCTGAAAACAAACCGGTGCTTATGTGGTTCAGAGTTCTCCGAAAATGAGGAAATAATATTCACAAAGTAGTGCGATCTTTTTTTCTGTGACTGAAATTTTGAACATGTTATGTGAATGACGTTGCAACATCTCAAAAGGCCTTATCCCAACCGCGTACCAGCAATACTGCTTTTGTAGCCAATGGAAAATGTGTTTACTCGCCGTGGTAAATTTCAGAAGATATTCCGCTCCTTCCTCTCTGATTTCAAAATAATAACAAAAACTTCAAAAAGAACTGATACAAGTTGTGTGTGGCAAAAAGAAGTGTTGTGAATTTCGTGTTTTATTTGCACAAGTGGATGCCACATCTATTGAGAAGATTATATTTTTGTCTATTGGAATTGTAGGTAATAGGGCCTCCTCTGGGGTGTAATAGAATTGTCCCCAGGGCTGTTTAAATCATATCTTTCATCACGGTATATAGTGAAGAGCCCTCTGCCCCAGTTGAGAGTGCTACTCATTAAATTTTGATAAAAGGCATTGAAAGGGGTCACCACCTGGCAATCTTACACAGGCAGCTAGGGTGTCACTTTGTGCAGTTTCCTTAAATAAACATATTGAACTTGGGGGCATCCCCCAGATGTGAGCTGATTGTTATGTAAATTTTATGGTTTCATGATGACAGGGAATTGCTAAGTACCTGGTGCGGTGTGGTGGGCCCACAGTGCTTGCATTATCCCTTTGTGAGGTCAATGACCCCACCTCAGGGAGGGAGGTTCCCTAATCCGGTCACATGTCAATAGATAATGCTGAGTGAATTGGATTATTGGCCCTGGTATAAATTAATTAGGCATTAATTGTTGGGTGATATTGATCTAAAGCCTTGTGTAGGAATGTCAACATAAAGAGGATGACATGATACTGCCTAAGATTACAGCTGACATCAGGGCAGCCTGGATATGCCCGGTAACCTTGACAGACCCCTCTGTTATGGCGTGCCTGGCAGGGTGTGAGTTGCTTGCTGCAGCGATCTTGTTTTCTAAATATGAACTGATCTTGTTTGCAAACCTGGCTGCGTGGCGGGCTTATGCTATCTGATCCAATGCCTTTGAACATGATATGCTTCCGCCAGTTCTCTGTCAAGAAGTGCTTGAGGTGAAGGAGGCTCTCTCCTGGGATCTCAAGTCATTCATCCAAAAGTTTCCAGTTTCTCGTCTGCGGGACTAAACTCTAACTTTTCCGTAACAGGTTGTTACCGCCTATCACATGTCTTCATTACGCACGTGTTCATCGCTTATTACAGAGGAATATCGATGTAATTGAAAAAAAACAACCTACTTGTACTCCAACCCCAATAACACTACTTAAAAGAATATTGTACATGGGGATAATGATTGTGATTGGAATATAATTGAATGTTCAGCATGATTGCCGATTCGTTTCCCGCGGTGATTATAATTTTATGGCATGGCAAGCATTACAAACGTTCCCAGCGTTTGCATCAGGAAATTGCCGCTGGAATATGACGATACTTTCCGACAACAACTTTATTGAAGTCGAAACTGATGAAAGGAAAAAAGCGGGAAGTCCTTTCCAAAAAATGGAACCTGGGTTCTGTAATGGCTGCAGTTGTGTATGGAGGACGAGAAGTTACAGCATGGCGTGTAAATTAATCTCTGATTTCTCAGTGTTGAACTATCAAACTTCAATTCTTTTTACCGCCGTACTTGTAGTCAGAACCTTGTATTTCTTTGCACATTAATGCTGGAATAGCTAATTTTGTTTACTTGCTTGCTAAGATGACCATCTTGGCAAAGTAAAACAATTTGTTTACAAATAAAATCTTGTGATTTTGTCAGTAAGAAATCAATAATGTAAACTTTTTCATACACTCAGTTTTTGTACATTTTTGAATTTCGTATCGCAGGTGTAGTGATATTTTCATAGAAATTAAAAAGTTTCTGTTATTGTGTTTCACTTTCTCATTGCCAATAATAAACTTTCTTTGTCTTTGTAAAGTACGTGAAAAATACATGTATTTGGTGGAGAGGACTTGAGCTTTTGGTCTTTGATATTATGTTCGGATGATGAAATGTCTATTTGATGGTTAATGTGCAAGCTGTGGAATAAATCACTTATGTACATGTGTGTTTACATTCTTTTTCCATGCACTTGCGCATAAATATGGAATTTGCTGGTATATTTTCTTCAGTAGGGGTTTAAAGAAAACTAGTGTGCATAAAGCATTATGGATGACAAAATTATCGTTAGGTGACAGAGTGTCTGTGTGCTAACATTTCAGATGTCTGGAATGATGGACCTGCAGAAAAGGCAGGGATACATGATGCCCAACACCAGTAACCCATATCAGCAACAGGGCCAATATTCCGGAAGACCTTATCCCGGCAGTACCCAGCAAAGGTATGGTATGGCCGGACAGCACAGACCACAGCCGGGACCTGGCATGCCTGGACAACACAGCCAATATCAGCAGCAGCAGCAGGTAGCAAGGGGTTTCATGGGTTGGGGTTGCGGGTGTGTTTGATGGGTGCTGGAAGAAAGTTGTGAGGGTGGATGAATGTTGTAGAAACAAATAAGATATGCTTGGAAAAAATAATTATTAGCGTGATTGAGGCATGATAAGTTTGACTAGCCTAGACGTTAAGGTAGTAACACCTGGAGAGTGAAAGATTTTAGCTTTTACTCAAACTTTCGTCAAGGAAACTTTCAACCATACTGTCACCAAATCAAGCGTACAAATCGACAGTTGTCATGCATAGTCTTGCACTAGAGAAACAAATAAACTAACATTTACCAAGATTTGAAATTCAAAATGGCCACCATCCCTGTGTTGTCTCTGTGGACAAAAATAATTTCATTTCTATAAAACTGAGACAGTATGAAATTTTTTGTAACTCAAAGAGCTGCAAATTGAGCCCCCACTTGCAGTAAACCAGAAAAGCATTGGGGAAATTTGAGTGCAAATATGTGTGTTGTCCCCGAGGCGCATTTTACTGCAACATAGTGTAAGATGCAAGATTACACTTACAAAATTTCATTGATAGTCAAATTTCTATGCAGGCAATTGAGACGAGTGCGTGAGAGAGGTGAATGCACTTATACAAAGGAGATTTGGATTCAAATCGTAAATTTTCCACACTAAAATTATACTCAAATGTAGAGAGCAGGATTTTGAAATATGTGTTCAACTCTTTGTGGATGATTTCTTGAATGTGCAAGAGTGAGAAATATTTATAGTGCTTGGAATATTCACCACTTTATCGTTGTTTGAAAAATATTTAGCATTGGAAGTAGAAAACCTTCAATGCAGTGTCGTGAATAGAAGCATAAGGTGCAAGTTTTCAGGTAGATTCTAATTAGAGGCATACCAGTACATCAACATAAATTTACATATTTGTTTTGTCTGGTACATGTGAGTCATCTGTGTATTTATGAACAGACTGACAGGATAACATGGGATGGGGGTGACCTGACCCTTGTGTAGAGTGTGTCACTTTTATGGCAGTGTGAATATTGTTACCGTGTTACTGTGAGCAGAAGTTACCTGGTATGGAAAGTTACCCTGGCTATTTTTATGGCCTGTTTTTCAAGGAGAGATCTACACATTCTAATCATGCGCTGGTACAAAAGCCCAGGAAAGTTTTTGCAATGAAGAATCCCTCATAAGCGCAGGCGTGATTGTTTCTTCCTTTAGCTTGCCTGCTCTTCAGAGCAGCAGCATTTGCAGTGACTATATGTTGCCAGGGTTGTGTGCATGGTTCGCCTAGGAAGGACTTGTGAATCGCTTTATGTCAATGGTGCGTTGCCGGTGTGCCAGACATGTTGGAGCTTGCCGTAGTTGAGCTATTGTTGGCAGCCTTTTTGAGCCAGCCAAAGCTGTTATTGAAAGTGCCCAGCTTGTTATAGAGGACTGGATATGACATGTCTTAGTACAGGTCTCTGAATTCCATAAGTGAATTCGTACAAACTCTGTCCTTTGTCTGGCTGTATTCTTGCCCTCTGAAGTCCATCATGAGAGTTGCAGCCGTTTAAATGATAGTCCCGTGCATTTCTACGTCTATGGAACTATGTGAAATAACTTCATTTAGATACCGCCAGTTGTTGAAATATTGTGTATAGTCTGGCTGGGCTAGTCATGGCATTCAGTGTGTGAGAAGTACATGTAGTAAAGTTTGATTCATTGGAAACTCCGATATTACATTCATCATGTTTTTATCATATTTTTATAAAGCTGTCGCCAATTCTCATGTGTCATCGCAATACTTGCCTCTCTGCTTTGTCAGATAATTAGGTCAGAGAAGGCCGCCTGAATTTTGCCAGGTCTTTAACTGCTTTGGAAAAGTTATATTCGATTCAGTTTTCATGGAATGTATTTTGCGTTTCCTTTGCCAAATGATTTAGGAAAATTAAATTTTCTTGATCTTGTCAAGGAGATACCAGTGAACTCTCATGATACAAAAAATTTTTATCTCAAAAGAACATACTGAATCTCCTGTGTACTATGAGCCAGTGTGCAGTGTGACTCACAGTTTGCATAAATCAGTGAAACTTGTGTGTGTCACTTCATCTATATCAGGAGTGTATTTAACCTGTTCATCCCCAGTTCCCTATAAACAGTGCCACAGTCACCATTGTTAACAATAGGTTTGGGCAAAACCATTGCATTGTAAAGGTTAATATGTTAATATGTAAAATTTTATTCAAAGAGAACTTTCCTCGGTTTGTTGTGCGTCTTGTAGCTACGAGGGCAGACTGCAGACATTCTTACATAACCTATTTCCATGACATGTCTGATATCACTTAATTTCTGACTTTACTCTTCCTAAATCTCTGTCATGTGATGTACTAGCAACGGTTACATAGCTGTCTGAACCCTAGTACTATGGCTGTCTGAACCCTGGTACTAGAAACAGTTACATGGCTGTCTGAACCCTGGTACTAGAAACAGTTACATGGCTATCTGAACCCTGGTACTAGCAACAGTTACATGGCTATCTGAACCCTGGTACTAGCAACAGTTACATGGCTATCTGAACCCTGGTACTAGCAACAGTTACATGGCTATCTGAACCCTGGTACTAGCAACAGTTACATGGCTATCTGAACCCTGGTACTAGCAACAGTTACATGGCTATCTGAACCCTGGTACTAATAACAGTTACATGGCTATCTGAACCCTGGTACTAACAACAGTTACATGGTTGTCTGAACCTTGGTACAAGCAACAGTTACATAGCTATCTGAACCCTGGTACTAGCAACAGTGACATGGCTATCTGAACCCTGGTACTAGTAACGGTTACATGGCTATCTAAACCCTGGTACTAGTAACGGTTACATGGCTATCTGAACCCTGGTACTAATAACAGTTACATGGCTATCTGAACCCTGGTACTAGCAACAGTGACATGGCTATCTGAACCCTGGTACTTGCAACAGTTACATGGCTATCTGAACCCTGATACTAGAAACAGTTACATGACTATCTAAACTCTGGTACTAGCAATGGTTACATGGCTTTTTGAACCCTGGTACTAGTAACAGTTACATGGCTATCTGAACCCTGGTACTAGCAACAGTTACATGGCTATCTGAACCCTGGTACTAGCAACAGTTACATGGCTATCTGAACCCTGATACTAGAAACAGTTACATGGCTGTCTTAACCCTGGTACTAGTAACAGTTATATGGTTATCCTAACCCTGGTACTAGCAACGGTTACATGGCTATCTGAACCCTGGTACTAGCAACAGTTACATGGCTATCTGAACCCTGGTACTAGCAACAGTTACATGGCTATCTGAACCCTGATACTAGAAACAGTTACATGGCTGTCTTAACCCTGGTACTAGTAACAGTTATATGGTTATCCTAACCCTGGTACTAGCAACGGTTACATGGCTGTTTGAACCCTGGTACTAGTAACAGTTACATGGCTCTCTGAACCCTGGTACTGGCAACAGTTACATGGCTGTCTGAACCCTAGTACTATGGCTGTCTGAACCCTGGTAATATGGCTATCTGAACCCTGGTACTAGTAACAGTTATATGCTTGTCTGAACCTTGGTACTACTAGCAACAATTACATGGCTATCTGAACCCTAGTACTAGCAACAGTCACATGGCTATCTGAATTCTGGTACTAGCAATGGTTATGTGGCTGTTTGAACCCTGGTACTAGCAATAGTTACATGGCTATCTGAATCCTGGTATTAGCAATGGTTACATGGCTGTCTGAATCCTGGTACAAGCAACAGTTACATGGCTGTCTTAACCCTGGTACTAGCAACAGTTACATGGCTGTCTTAACCCTGGTACTAGTAACAGTTACATGGCTATCTGAACCCTGGTACTAGCAAAAGTTACATGGCTGTCTTAACCCTGGTACTAGTAACAGTTATATGGCTATCTGAACCCTGGTACTAGTAACAGTTTCATGGCTATCTGAACCCTGGTACTAATAACAGTTACATGGTTGTCTTAACCTTGGTACAAGCAACAGTTACATGGCTATCTGAACCCTGGTACTAGTAACAGTCACATGGCTATCTGAATGCTGGTACTAGCAATGGTTACATGGCTGTTTGAACCCTGGTAATATGGCTGTCTGAACCCTGGTACTAGTAACAGTTACATGATTGTCTGAACCCTAGTACTAGCCACAGTTCCATGGTTGTCTGAACCCTGGTACTAGCAACAGTGACATGGCTATCTGAACCCTAGTACTAGCCACCAGTGTGCCCTCTAACTAACAAGATTTCAAAAAACTCTTGAGTCAATTTAAAAACTTGGTTGTTTTTCTTGAGCCCACCATGTATTATTTCCTATTCAGCTAAAAATTTTCTTGCGTCACAGAGAATATTTTTGAGTCATGACTCAAAAATTATGCTTAGAGGGCACACTGCTAGCCACAGTTACATTGTTGTCTGAACCCTGGTACTAGCAACAGTGACATGGCTATCTGAACCTTCTAGTAGCAACAGTTACATGGTTGTCTGAAGGCTGGTTCTAGCAAGTTACATGGCTATCTAAATCCTTGTACAATTTGCAACAATTTGCTCTCTCTGAACGGGAATGTTTATGTAAAATTATTCAATGTCAACACAAGGCTGAGCAACCCAAGCCTGAGATATATCACCATGCACTTCTTATTACCCTTTCATGTTCATGTTTTTGCCCAAACCCATCGGTGATCAAGGAACTATTTACAGGGAATCGTGGGTGAACAGGTTACAACCAAAGAAGCTCGCTTTGCCATTAAATCTGAACATTTATCTTAATACACTTCATATTTTACAACTGACAAGTTGTCTGTTTGTGTTCTTTCACAAATGACTGGTCACAAGCAATGTGTTTTCAGTCGTGACTTGTTGTCCTATCCAGGGCAATGTCAAGTGTGTAAATGGAACTGCCCTTGGCCTGAATATTAATATACCTCGTAATGTTGTTCATGCATCATGTGACACTGTGTTATGATGGTTTATTGGAACAGCAAATAAAAACAATAAGACCACTCATTGAAGATTTCGCATCAATCATCCGTTGCAGATTTTTGTCACATGTGCAACATCACCAACAGGTAATTCTCCAACCGAACAGAGTCGCCAGGCTGGATGATGTCTTTGTAACTCAGAAAGGTTTAGAAAAAAATGTTGAAAGTTTTCTCAGTTGTCTTACACCCTTTAACTCATGTAAGAATTTTCAATGTTGCTATGGTGATGAAAACTCAGGCAGTGTCCTCATATTTTTGTCAGATTACCCATGTACACAACTGCTCAGTTCATAAAGTCAACCAGAACCAGATGTGAAAATTTTTCTGTTCTTGCCTGATTGCTTCCTATCGGCAAAAAAGAGAAAGTCTGTAATCATCTTGTAAAAGTCTGAAAGCGTAAAATAACAGTTTTGAAATTTGAAGTCTTCCATGGCCTTTGTTTGACATTTGTAATTGTACAGCTTCATGTGAATTTAAATATTACCAGATAATTAAACAGTTTTTCGAGTTTTCTTTCAAACATATATGTCGGGGACAAAATGAAAATTTAATACTTCATCACGGAAGGAAATGTTTTCATGCAATCTTGACATTGTGAGTAAAATGCAAAAATCACTGACTTAACTGAAGACTTCTGTAAAATCATTTGAAATTTGAGTTTTGTTGACAAAAAGTTGCAACAACTAAAATCAACAGCTCTTTTATCACTGGCTCTTGAGTCTAACATCTTCACCCCCTTTTATAAGTCCAACATTTCTTCCTATTATTTCAACCCTCCTGTAATGTACAAATTGAAGACACTTTTTGCGCCTAAAAATGCTGTCACATTAAGAAAACTAGGAAAAATATATTTCTCTTGGAACAAAATGTAGGAGAGAGCTTATCATGGATATGCCTAAGCATTTCTACAGTATTGCAAGTGTTATTCTGGTTGGACTTTTTTTGCTAAGGCTTATTTATTTGTACACAAGCTCTTTCTGTTTCTGGATGTAAGTACTTCGTTGGACTGGCAATTTGTATTCAACAATTTTTGTACAGTTTTGACATACTGGTGGGAGGCACTGAAATGAATTGATTGAATCAACATTGGAGAGGTCCATTTTTGTCATGGAAAAGATAGTTGTACAAACTGGTATGGTGAAAGGGTTGGAGAGACTGTTTCACCAGCTTTAAACAGCCAGAATATCTGTGATGTGAGAACGTAACAGAACTTGGGTATTTCTGGGATTGTTTTAGATGCCTCAACGGGATAGAGCGCGAGGTCAACAACTCAACTGCTTTCAAACACCCTGAATTTTCTGTGACACGGCAAGCGGTAACACAGTTTTCATGTTTTGCGTATTTTTAGATGTCTCAACACTATGGACAACAAGGTCAACAATCTAATTACTCTCAGCAGCAGCAGCAACAACAACAGCAGCAACAACAGCAGCAGCAACAACCACAGCCTCAACAGCCGTCGCAGCCTTACATGCTGCAGCAGCAACAGCAGCAATGGAGCCAGCAGCAGGGACAACCAATGCCAGGACAGGTAAACGATACGTCGGTGATTCTTCACTCCAAATTTTTTTTTTTTGTGAATATTTTTTTTCGTCTGTGAGAATCAGCTGTTTTGTGGCTGTGTTATAGTTGTTGGCACCTGTTGCAGTGACTTTGTAACATACACGATCACTTTTGATAAATTAAAAATAACGTACAGTGTGTTGTGCACAGTTACATCTGATAGATGTTTCCCAAAGACTAGTAGTCCGAGTGTGAACACTTTTGTAGGCCACACTGGTGAGTAAGGAGAAAACTACGGTAAGGGGTGTAGTTCAGGCAACAGGGAGCTTCACCACGTTGTAGGTAGGCAAGTGTTACGAAAATGCCGCCATTTTTCATGACTTTTGCAAATTTACCTAAATGTTCAAGTGAAAATCAGTCCAGATTTGTACGACAGGCCTCACAAATAGAACAAAACGTGTCAGGCTCTGACTTTACTCAAAAATTACTTTAAAAAAAAAAGGCAAAATAAATTATGATAATAAACGACTGGATAACAGAGTATGTCTTAAAATTTCTGGCTAACTTTGATAGAGACAGGCGACCCTGTTAAAAAGGTTGATTGAAGCTTTACAAAAACATCAAGATATTCGCAAAATATTTCTCAAGTAATTTTTCTCAAATACAGCTTTGAAAAAGAAAAAAAAAGTTAAAAATAGAATATAGAAAATGAAACAGCAATAAATTGTGCGGATGATAGATAATATGAAGGGACTTATAACTGAAAATGTTTGTGTTGACAAATTCTGTCTGTTTGAACACATTGACCCGTCTTTTCAGTGCGTGATTACAGCTGTTGTCTGACAGCGTTATAAATCTTCAACATATTTCATCATGTTCATTGAGTTAGCCAGGCCCACTTCAATACTAGCGGATATCCATTTGTTTTCTGGAGGTCACCACGTGTACAGCGCAGTGGCTGTAGACTTGCCAGTTGCAGCTAAAGTAGAAATTTGAATTTACAGATATATTTGTTATTTGTTTTAGATTTAATTGTTGTGTTAGTATGTAAAGGTGTATGATAATTATTTATAAACCTCTTCCCAAATGAGAATCTTTTAGTAGATGAAATTACGGAACAAGTTCAGTGGATATGCAGTATGACCTAATTTTAAAATCTCAGCGCACATAAAAATGCGTATTTATCTCACAGTGGTGTAGATTGACCTAAATCAAAGCTTGATTTTTTCCCCCTCACTTTCACGCTAAAAAGTTGACTGTAATAAAGTTCCCTTCGTTGTGTTTGCACTCTCTCAGGGTGAATAAGTTTTCTTTTCACAACATATGATTTTGCAGCAACCCCAAATGATGAATACAAGCCATTCTAGGGGGCAACCGGGTGTGATTCCCCCTATGCCAGCTCAGCAAGAGGATATCAATATGATACAGAGGCCCCCTAGCTTACCAGTAAGTTTCTTCACTCAGAGGGCGATTGCAATTATGTCTGCTTTTTTGTGTGACAAATTTAGAAAGTGCTATTTTAGAATTTTGTGTATGAATTAAATCATACCTCGGCTGTAGCTACGATATAGATTTTGCTGAAACCTTCAGAATTTCTCTAATTTGTGTTTTCATGAAAAACGATTAATTTTAGCTTAGAAATCATACAAATACTGTTGCCTATCTATTTTTAGAGAATCTATCTTCTAAAAAATTACCTGATTTTAAATGGATAATTTTGTGAAATGTGAAGAATTTCACCTTTCTATATAAAACATAGACATGTCTCGTGCAAGAA